>NC_132897.1:2771395-2861395 GCF_030463535.1 Salminus brasiliensis
GCTAATCTACACTGAACCACCATCCTAACATGCCTAACAGGACACAACTGTCCCGTTAAATGCATAACTAGCTCTTTCTGGCCTTGTGATAATCTGTGGGCAGCACGGATTGCTACTGGCTACCCAATCCACATCCCCCATGAGGTCATGTGACCGCAAACCCTGCCTCTTTCTCATTTCTAAGTGGGAAGCCCTCCGCTTGTCCCTGTACCAGGAGCACACACAGCGACTGAACTTGACTTTCGTTAGAAATGAGAAAACACTGGCCATCAGCAGCCAGAGTCAGAGAGAGCACAGTCAGCCTCGCTCTTTCAGGGGTGGGTTGACAGCTAACAGGCGTCTGTTAGCTGTTGGATCGGAGCCTGGGAGATGTGTGCTAGGTTTCACCCTCCTAGTGTTGGGTGCACTGCTGGTGATAGCTGGGTTGATCTAGTAAATTAGGTAGAAAATGGCGTAAAAAAAAAAAAAACAACAAACATCAAACAACATTTACACGTACACCAATTTGCCATTTATTGTCTTGAAATTCCTGCACGATCACGATATCAGACAGTTAGTACAACGCTGACAATCACCTTTTTGCCACACCCCTTTAAATATCACCAACGCTGCTATAAAATGCATATGAAAACACTGGGGGATGGTATTAACATGGGCGGAGCTTGTAAAATTGACAGATCACGACTGGCCAAAAAATACTGGATGTGTAAATTTTACATTCTACAAGTTACCTTCTGCTTTGTCTACTTACATGAGAATGGGCAGGGTCAAAGGTTGTACTGCAGCCAGTCACCAGAGGGCGTAAGAGAGACGTTTTGCTTTACGTTTCAGTTGCTGCTATTCAGTGCAATCCTATATACAGTCTATGGAAGCAACCACAGCTCTGCTTCTGCGCTGGAAGCTCAATGAAGGTGGTCTGAGACACTAAGGCTATAGTTTTGGCTTCATTTGTGCAGAATGGAGGGGAATGGAACCGCGGTGCCCATGTTTTCTACAGTCATACGTACAGATAAATGACAAAAAAGGTTTCATATGGTCCATACAATTATATATATATATATATATAGTGTGCATATGTAATAATAGATATAGATAGATATATATAGATAAATAGATAGATAGATAGATAGATAGATAGATAGATACACATATGTGTGTGTCTACGTTTATGTAATAATAATATTAATAACATAATACTAATAATATAACATAACATAATAATACAATATTTGTATTATATCTGTTATATAATATAATAATATAGATATATATACATACTTATATATGTTTAATAATAATGTCTTGTATTATGCCTTTGTATATGCATATGTGTGTGTGTGTGTGTGTGTGTGTGTGTGTGTGTAATGACATTGTCCCATATGTATTGTCCCGTATGTTATATATATATGCCCTGTATCCAGATTCCCATTATGTCAAAAAGTGAAAAGCAGAAAAAATGGAGACACAAGGTTTTGGTGTCGATATGCTGCTTTGACAACAATCCATATACTTCATACGTCTGTTTGTGGTCTTCTTCTCCTAGCAGTCCTGTTTGGTGTGTGTTGTGTCTCTGCCGTGGTGTGTATCCCTCTGTGCGGTGCTGCTTCACTGTGTTGCACTATGTAAAAAGATAAACATGAGGCACGGCCACAAAACGGCATGATCTTGAACTTCTGTGTAGATAAAAACTTCTTTCTGACTTCCCTTCTGTACTTTCAGTTTCATCTGGTGCATAAACACACACACACACACACACACACACACACACATTTATACCCACACAAACTGACTCCTGTTGATAATGTACAGCTTTATCGGAGCCCTTCTCTAAGTGCAGTGATTACCTTCACCTCAGCAACCCGAACAACACACTTTATGAAGGGTAAAGTAAGTAAATAAATAAATAAATAAATGAAAACAGACAGAAGCTCTTAACACAAGGTTAATGCTTTGACATTTCACTTCCAAAGCTGTGGGACGCCACATCCACCAAGGGCGATAACCAAGCAAACAAACACAGGGCTTTAATTTTAAACAGGACATCGAGTCACACATATGTCCAATAAGAACTTCCAAATCTGTTGCTGCTGTCATGCAAAGACATCGCTTCTTCATTTGTGTTGCTTTTCACTTTTCACAAAAGATGTGAACTATATATATATATATATATATATATATATATATATATATATATATATATATATATTTCTTTTCTTTTTTTTATGTTAAATGTTTATTCCAAGTAATTGTGGAGCATTTCTATTGGTTCCAAATTTAGATATTTGTTAAAGAACAACTGCCAGATTCACATTATCCCAAAAAAAGGGTTTTGTGTGACAGTATGCACATATATGCAATATTAATGTCCCCATATGTATTGTAGATATGTAAGTATATGCAATAATATTGTTCCCATATGTATTATATATATATGTAAGTATATGCAATATTAATGTCCCCATATGTATTGTAGATATGTAAGTATATGCAATAATATTGTTCCCATATGTATTATATATATGTAAGTATATGCAATAATAATGTCCCATATGTATTATATATATGTAAGTATATGCAATAATAATGTCCCATATGTATTATATATAAGTATATGTAATAATATTGTTCAATTATGTATTATATATATGTAAGTATATGTAATAATAATGTCCCCACATGTATTATATATATATATATATATATATATATATATATATATATATATGTAAGTATATGCAATAATGTCCCATATGTATTATATATATAAGTATATGCAATAATAATGTCCCCATATGTATTATATATATAAGTATATGCAACAATAATGTCCCATATGTATTATATATATATGTAAGTATATGCAATAATAATGTCCCATATGTATTATATATGTAAGTATATGCAATAATTATGTCCCCATATGTATTATATATATGTAATTATTTGCAATAATAATGTCCCATATGTATTATATATATGTAAGTATATGCAATAATAATGTCCCATATGTATTATATATATATATGTAAGTATATGCAATAATAATGTCCCATATGTATTATATATATAAGTATATGCAATAATTATGTCCCCATATGTATTATATATATATATATGTAATTATTTGCAATAATAATGTCCCATATGTATTATATATATATGTAAGTATATGCAATAATAATGTCCCCACATGTATTATATATGTAAGTATATGCAATAATAATGTCCCCATATGTGTTATATATATGTGTAAGTATATGCAATAATAATGCCCCATATGTATTATATATATGTAAGTATATGCAATAATAATGTCCCTTATGTAAGTATATGCAATAATAATGCCCCATATGTATTATATATATGTAAGTATATGCAATAATAATGTCCCTTATGTAAGTATATGCAATAATAATGTCCCATATGTATTATATATATAAGTATATGCAATAATATTGTCCCCATATGTATTATGGACTATGTATTATTATGACTGGACCAATAGAAATGCGAGAATATATGACAAACTGGCATACACTGACATACAACATACACACAAACAAAAATACACACACACGCACACACACACACATTCCTTCCCCATTCAATTGCAGAGTGAATTCATTCTGCACGTTTGATTAACCCCCCTCCCCCCTCTCTCTAAATGGACTCCACTTTGATTGCTGACCACAGGGTGGTAATCTGCACCGAGTGCAATAGCACCGAGCCACGAAAATCACTTCAACAGGTGCCCTGTCACCTTCATATCAACACTCCCTTTCTCTCCATTCACAACGTGCTGTCAATCACCCTATCTCTCCTTTTCTCCCTCTTTAGTGGAAGTGGAGGCGCAGCTCGTCTCCATGCACTCATTTCCATCAGAGTGCACCAGCAGACCACGCTGCTAATGCAATTCCATCCTCCAAGACCCAGGCTTTCAGGCATTGCCATGAGAAAGATTGCTAATGAATAGGCTTTGCTGACCGGCGTGCTGAAACTAGAGGTGGGTAGAGGAGACTGAGCCCATTCTCAGGGCACAGTATTGCTCCATCAGTAAAGCAGTGACTCAGGTCGAACCAAGTACTGCAGTACTGAGTAACATCTAGAACTGCAGTGGTGTTTCTGAGTCCATCTAGCGTCCATCAGCACAGGACGTGAAGCCTGGTAGACTCCATTCTTCTCTTTCTCATGTCCTTTTGGTCTGAAATAAAAGGGCAACTGCCTAGCAACAGAAACCATTTAGCAACTACCTATGAATCCCATAGCAACCACCCATAACACCAAAGCAACTACCGAGCAATACCCTAACAATGCCCTGGAAAACCATACCATCCATCTAGAAGCACTATAGCAACTACCTAGCAAACCCATTCCAACCACAATGCAAATACCTTGCAACCACCTAGCAATACCTTAGCAACCACAAAGCACCTCCATAGCAACCCCCTGGCAACACCACAGCAACCACCGGTTATACCACAACAATCACATGGGATACCGCCTAGCAATACCCTCGCAATCACAAAGCAACTCCGTAGGAAAAACCTAGCAACACCCCACCAAGCATAAAGAAACTCCATAAAAAATGCGCCTAGCAACACCATGGAAACCACCTAGCAACTACATTTGAATCCCATAGCAACCACCTCTAGTACTACAGCAACTACCTAGCAATACCCTGGAATACCATACCAACCATATAGAAACACTATAGCACTAACCTAGCAAACCCACAGCAACCACCTGATATACCACAACAATCACATAGGATACCGACTAGCAATACCCTAGCAATCACAAAGCAACTCCGTAGCAAAAACCTAGCAGCACCCTACCAAGCATAAAAAACGCCATAGAAAGCGCCTAGCAACACCATGGAAACCACCTAGCAACTACCTTTGAATTCCATAGCAACCACCTCTAACACCATAGCAAATGCCTAGCAATACCCTGGAATACCATACCAACCATCTAGAAACACTATAGCACCAACCTAGCAAACACCATAGCAACCACATGGGATACCAATGTGACCACCTGGCAAATACCTTGCAACCACCTAGCAATACCCTAGCAACCACAAAGCAACTACCTGGCAACATCACAGCAACCACCTGGTATTCCACAACAATCACATAGGATACCGCCTAGCAATACCCTAGCAATTACAATGCAACTCCATAGCAACCGCCTAGCAACACCATAGCAATCATCTGGTATACCACAGCAACCACAAAGGATACAATTGCAACTGCCTAGCAAAAACCTAGCAACACTCTTCCAATCATAAAGAAACTCCATAGTAACCGCCTAGCAACCCCATAGCAACCACCTGGTAAATCCCAGCAACCATCTAGCAAAATCATAGCATCAACCTAGCAAACCCACAGCAAATGCCTAGCAACATCCGAATACCCGCTAAGCAACTCCATAGCAACATCCTATCATCCCCCTGGAATACTACAGCAACCATCTAGCAAACCAATAGTAAGAATTACTCTAGCAACACCTTTCCAACCATAAACCAACACTGATATAACCACCAAGCAACACCATAGCAACCACCTGGTATACCCCAGCAACCAACAAAGGATGACGCTGTACAAACGATAATGACCCTCTTTTGTCGGACAGATTCAATGAAACTTGTCTAATTCACTCCTTGCACGGCAGGGGGCCAGCAATACCATAGCAAATGTCTAGCAACACCCTAGCAACCACAAAGCAACTCCGTAGCAGCCACCTAGCAACACAACAGTAACCACTTAGGATACCATTGCAATTGTATAGCAAAACCCTAGCAATACCTTTTCAACCATAAAACAACTCCATAGTAACCACCAAGCGACACCATAGTAATCACCTGGTATGCTCCAGCAACCAACAAAGGATGACGCTTTGTAAAATGACCCTCTTTTGTCGGACAGATTCAACAAACTCATCCCCCGGAATACTACAGCAACCATCCAGCAAACCAATAGTAAGAACATTGCATACCACTAGGACCATAAATCCATAGTAACCACCTAGCAACTACATAGCAACCACATGGTATACTACCGCAACCAAAACCCTAGCAGAAAGAGTTTGACCCAAGCCTAGCAACTGCCTGGAAGTGGAAACCGCTGGAGCTGCGTCCCTATTCAGATTTGAACCTTTACACTTTTGTGGTGGATCATTTCTATTGGTCCCTTCATCAGGAAATGCTCTCACAATATAAAAGAACACCATTGGTAAATGATGTAAAATGTAAGAAAAAGCAAAGATGGGGTTATGAAGGTTTCTGATGATGGAAGTTCTGATGCAAAAATACAGCTACAAAAAAATTGCAGCCAAAAAAGCAATTATCTGTGCTGTGAGTTTATCTCTCCAAATCTGCTGTAAAATCATTACTAACTCCCTCATGAACTTCACATGACTGTGAAGCTCGAATCCACCCTACTTATCCAACTTATGAACAAAGGAAATCAATAATAAACTTCATTTAGAAATGTGCAGAATGCTAAACCACAGTTTGGCTTCAGAATCTCCCAGGTGGCAGAATAGCTGTAGGCTGAGCTTGGGTCTAAAAGCTCCGGAAAGGAAAAACAGCTCAATATTAAATATTCCCCATAAACATCCAGACAGGACGGGAGACCCGCCTTCCAGACTCGCACAGCAGCACCACAATATTCCCTAGACGGCGGTAAGCGTTTTCAAATAGGATTTTTCATCCCACATAGGATACCACTTAGCAACACCCTAGCAACCACAAAGCAACTCCATAGTAACCACATAAGATACCATTGCAACTGCCTAGCAAAACCCTAGCAACACCTTACCAACCATGAAGCAACTCCATAGTAACCACATGGCAAAACCATAGCAACCACCTGGTATACCCCAGCAAACAACATAGGATGACACTCCAATCAGTAATGACGGACAGAGTCAATAAAACTCGACATTTTCACTCCCTGCATGGCAGCGGGCCAGCAACACCATAGCAAATGCCTAACAACATTATCTGGTATACCACAGGAACCATATAGGGTACCACCTAACAACACCCTAGCAACACCATAGCAAGCACATAGGAAACCACTGCAACTGTATATCAAAACCATTGCAAGTGTATGTCAAATTCACTCCTTGCACGACAGGGGGTGGCAACACCATGGCAAATGCCTAGCAACACCATAGCAACCACATGGTATACCACAGCAACCACATAGGATTCCACCTAGCAACACCCTAGCAACCACAAAGCAACTCTGTAGCAGCCACCTAGCAACACAATAGTAACCACTTAGGATACCATTGCAACTGCATAGCAAAACCCTAGCAACACCTTTCCAACCATAAAGAAACACCATTGTAACCACCAAGCAACACCATAGCAACCACCTGGTTTACCCCAGCAACCAACAAAGGATGACGCTTTGCAAAATGACCCTCTTTTGTCGGACAGATTCAATGAAACCTGACAAATTCACTCCTTCCACAGCGGGGGCCAGAGACGGAAGTTTCTAAATCCAAGGGCTTGACATGCTGCCAGCTGCCTGAGGGCAATGCGCTAACAGAGGCAGAGCACTTCTAATTAACACCGTTTCCTCAATGTGATGAACATGAGAAAACACACCAGGCAGCTCCGGCACGAGCATGACACAACTTCATACAGCAGCCTTAGTGCTCAATTACGGGACTCTGAGTGACGCTTCTGTTAAAAAGAAAAAAAAGAGCCGTTGACATCGGTATGCTGAAAGAGTCGATCTCGACGTGTCTCATCTTTCAGAAGGCTGATCCTGACTTCCTAATCCAGATCTGAGAATGAAAACGCTCGCTCTCTTAGCAACCCTACGCAGCTCCGCAACGCTGAAGCCAATTATCTCATGACTACACTTTTTGCCAGTGAGATAGCAGGTCATAACTCCGAGGGCTTGACATGGTGCTAGCTGCCTGAGGGCAAAGCGCCAATGGTGGTACCACACGTCTAATTAACCCTGTTTCCTTAGTTTGACGAAGATGTGAAAACACACCAGGTTATAAGATCTCGGCGTGTGCATGGATGCAACACGTGCATGGCTCTGTTGCAGGAAGGCTGCTTAGGGATTCTTCTTCCCGGGACACTTGTGCTTCCCGGTGACGGAGTTTGACAGAGCCCATGTGATGGAATTTAGCTGGAGTCGACTGGGCTGTGAGCCAGGACTGCCACACCAAAGCGGTAGTTAGGCTGGGCTCTGAGTTGAGACCTTCCCGTCGAGGCAACAAGGTTTTGCTGGGCTGTGAGGCAGGGAGGTAGACTGTGCCATGAGTCGGGACGAGGAAGCAGGGTTTTACCCTTGAAATTGAGCTGGCCATTTTTTTTGTTGATATGGCAAGCCAGGACTTTGCTGGGCTGCCATGAGTCCTGGCTCGCCTGGGAATTTCTTGCCGAGGCAGCAGGGTTGGCTGGGCCTTGAGGAGTTCTACTGCACCTTCAGATGGTGGAGTTCCGCAGGGTTGGAGCTGGCACCTTTTGGTGGAATTCAGCTGGAGTTGACTGGGCTGTGAGCCAGGATTTCCTCACCTGTGGAGGCTGTGGAGGCAGGGAGGTCAACTGCCATGAGTTGGGACATTCTTGCCGAGGCAGCAGGATTTGCCGTTTGGCAGTGTGGCAGAATTCAGCTGAAGTTGACTGGGCTGTGAGGCAGGGAGGTCATGAGTCGGGACTTTCTCGCCATAACAACAGTCTGGCTGGGCGGTGAGTTAGGGGGTTCAACTGGACCATGAGTCTGGACTTTCTCGCCATAACAGCAGTCTGGCTGGGCGGTGAGCTAGGGGGGTTCAACTGGACCATGAGTCTGGACTTTCTCGCCATAACAGCAGTCTGGCTGGGCGGTGAGCTAGGGGGGGTTCAACTGGACCATAAGCATTCTTGTTGAGACGGCAGGGTTTCGCTGGTCTAGGAGTTAGGTAGTTCGGGAGGGCTGTTAGTCTACAGATTAGCTGTGGGGACATGGTTGGTTCTGCTGAGCTGGCGATGAATCAGTGATTCAACGGGGGAGCTGTCATGATGACAAATCCTGTACTCGACCAGAAAAGCAAGACCGATTCCTGGAAATTAGCATGTGCAGACGTATGTGGCACAGTGCCAGATCTTTATTTAAAGCATGACGCCAGTGACATGTTTAAATGATGTCTCCAGAGTTTCGATTAATGAAAAACGTGATCATCATGCTTTCTTTCTACGGCTCAGGAGTCACTGACTAGATGAAAGATTACTGTCCTTCACAACACCTGCATCTACAAACCACTGGCAAATTGGTCCATGGAGTACATCTACAATCTGCAATCAAACCAATGTCTACAATTATGCTGCCATTAGGGTCTCAATCAGAAACTGCTCAGACACCATCACGCTCACCTCAAGAGTCAACTGCTTCAGGGTTGTGACACAAACCTCTAGAGATGGGAAGATGGCAAAATCAATGCGCACACCAACCTGCTCATGTCCATCTCTGAAACAGGCTCTATGTGTTCAATATTTTCTGATATTAATACAAATCTGACTGCGTTTAGTTCTGATTTCTGAATGATACTTTCTTTAAATATAAAAAAATATCAAATATATAGATCAAATAACAGTCAAGGGGGCACAGGGCCATAACACAAAATTGCAGCATGGGAGACTATTGACCTCTGACCCCAAAGTCCTTTGATTGGCCTAGACATGTGTGGTATCTGACGGGTGCTTCTGTAGCGAAAATGCAAGGCTAGTGTTACTAACAAACACTGGACTTCGGGGCCCCAGGAGTAGGTGTTTCCAATAAAGTGGCTATTGAGTAGACATACGAGGTAGGCGTTTCCAATAAAGTGGCCAGTGAGTAGACATACGAGGTAGGCGTTTCTAATAAAGTGGCCAGTGAGTGGAAGTACAAGCTAGGTGTTTCTAATAAAGTGGCCAGTGAGTGGACGTATGAGGTAGGTGTTTCTAATAAAGTGACCAGTGAGTAGACATACGAGGTAGGTGTTTCCAATAAAGTGGCCAGTGAGTAGACATACGAGGTAGGCGTTTCTAATAAAGTGGCCAGTGAGTGGAAGTACAAGCTAGGTGTTTCTAATAAAGTGGCCAGTGAGTGGAAGTACAAGGTAGGTGTTTCTAATAAAGTGGCCAGTCAATGGAAGCAAAAGGTAGGTATTTCTGATAAAGTGGCCAGTGAGTGGAAGCACAAGGTAGGTGTTTCTGATAAAGTGGCCAGTGAGTGGACGAATGAGGTAGGTGTTTCTGATAAAGTGGCCAGTCAATGGAAGCACAAGGTAGGTGTTTCTGATAAAGTGGCCAGTCAATGGAAGCAAAAGGTAGGTATTTCTGATAAAGTGGCCAGTAAGTGGAAGTACAAGGTAGGTGTTTCTGATAAAGTGGCCAGAGAGAGGAAGCACAAGGCTGGAGCTGTGTATTAAATGTGGAGAAGTAAGCGAGCAGTGAGGTTAATCCAGGGCAGGGAGGATTTTGAGGAGGTAATGATCACTGACAGTAATATGCTAAACTTGATATGCCTCAGAATTGACCCATTTTTTATAACTTTTCAGCAGCCGCTGCCATGGAGCTGCCATTTAAATCACTTCCTGACTGTGGCCAGACACTTTTGCCCATAGCAACATGCACTTGACAACCACCTCCCTGTTCCCCACAGGGGCAATTTGTCCACAGCCTGCAGGTTTGTCACTTTATAGCGTATTGTATATCAGAAATTAGCATTTTAGAGCATTGTAATGAGAAAAACAGTAATTAATAACTGGCAAATTATGAAATAAATGAAGCTGTGCTTGTCGTGTGTGTATGTGGGATCAGTAGTAGGTCTTCAGATGGTGACGGCCGTGGTTTTACATTAATGCTTGCTGTGGAAAACGTGTTCCTCTTAAACGCTGCTGTTCTTCCACTTGTCACTTTGACGGGAACCTGATGTTTCTGTGTCCACGAGCTGTCAGGAGCCAAACGAGCAGAGATTTGTGGGGCATCATAGCAAGTTGCCAGCGGGAGGAAGGATGAGGTAGGTGTTTCTGATGAAATGGTCAGGAAGTAGAAGAGCAAGGCAGGTGTTTCTAATAAAATGGCCAGAGTGTGGAAGAGCAAGGCAGGAGTTTCTAATAAAATGGCCAGAGTGTGGAAGAGCAAGGCAGGAGTTTCTAATAAAATGGCGAGGGAGTGGAAGAGCAAGGCAGGTGTTTCTAATAAAGTGGCCATGCAGTGGAGGTGTAAGTGTTTCTGATTAAATGGCAACTGAGTGGAAGGACAAGGTAGGTGTTTCCAATAAAATGGCCAGGAATTGGAAGTAAGAGGTAGGTATTTCTAATAAAACGACCATGCAGTGGATGTATGAATGTTTCTGATAAAATGGCCAGTGAGTGGGAGCATGAGGTAGGTGTTTATAATAAAGTGGCCAGTGAGTGGAAGACAAGACAAGTGTTTACTTTAAAAGTGTTTCTGATAAAATGGCCAGGGAGTGGAAGTATGAGGTAGGAGTGTTTCTGATAAAATGGCCACTGAGTGGAAGCAAGAGGTAAGTGTTTCTAATTAAATGGCCGGGGAGTGGAAAAGCAAGGTACGTGTTTCTAATAAAGTGGCCAGTGAGTGAAAGCCTGAGGTAGATGTTTCTAATAAAGTGGCCAGTGAGTGAAAGCCTGAGGTAGATGTTTCTAATAAAATGGCCATGCAGTGGATGTATGAGTGTTTCTGATAAAATGGCCACTGAGTGGAAGCATGAGGTAAGTGTTTCTAATGAAATGGCCAGGGAGTGGAAGAGCAAGATACGTGTTTCTAATAAAGTGGCCAGTGAGTGAAAGCCAGAGGTAGGTGTTTCTAATGAAGTGGCCATTAAGTGGAAGGACAAGGTAGGGGTTTCCAATAAAATGGCCAGTTAGTGGAAGCATGAGTTATGGAATTCCTAATAAAATGGCCAGAGAGTGGAAGAACAACTTAGGTGTTTCTATTAAAATGACCAGGGAGTGGGAGAACAAGGTAGGTGTTTCTAATAAAGCGGCCATTAAGTGAAAGGACAAGGTAGGTGTTTCTAATAAAATGGCCATGCAGTGGAGGTATGAGAGTTTCTGATAAAATGGCCAGTGAGTGGATGCACAAAGTAGATGTTTCCAGTAAAATGGCCATGCAGTGGAGGTATGAGAGTTTCTAAGAAAGTGGCCACTGAGTGGAAGGACAAGGTAGGTATTTCTGATGAAACGGTCAGGGAGTGGAAGAGCAAGGTAGGTGTTTCTAATAAAATGGCCAGTGAGTGGAAGCACAAGGAAGTGCCAGGGCCAATGAAAAGCCATTGCAGGCAATTCACAGGGTGACTGGTTTCTATGAGAGGCTGCAGGCAAAAGAAAGTATCTGAACTGACCTGAAGAGAAACTTTGAATGGCCATTTGTCTGGCTTCACTCAACCTGACCATGATGGAGAGGTCAGTTGAAGGCTATTAATGTGCTGAACTAGACAGAGAGATACACAGTGTTTATCAGTATAGTCATTTACTACCAAACTACATATTGTAATAATTATAGCTATTGAATTTCCATAAGCTATAAGCCACAATGAGCTATAAAACCATGTCATAAATAATATATTTATATATTATGTAATATATGAGAGGCCCAACTCCCAGAAGAGAGGTGTTAGCACTGTCACTAGTAGGACAATTAGACAGCAAAGGTCAGCAGAGGTCAGGTCTGTATTTATTGCCGTACATTATAACAAAGAAACCAGCAGGCTGAGGTTAGTTAGGTGAGGTTGGTTAGGTGTCTTCAGCAGTTGGTGTTGGTGTACACTCACAGAGCACTTTATTAGGAACACCTGTACACCTACTCATTCATGCAATTATCCAATCAGCCAATCGTGCACTGCAAGAACTCTAGGAAGTGATGTCCTACTAAACTCAATTCTCAATTTTTACATTTTTGTAGGAATATTATAAGAATTATTCAGCTTATGAACTGTTATTTATTTATTTATTTACTTGTTTTAAATAATGTTATGCCCTGCAGATCATTTCACTTGTTTTCAGCCTGAAAAATCTTAAATTATCTGTTATTTTCTGAATTAAGCCAAATGATCAAGGCACTTTTATTAGATACAATTACTTAGAACAAGTAAAAAAAAAGTCAGAAAATGAGTTGAATAATCTTGTATTATTACATTAATCTAAAAATGAGAAATACTACATACTTACACTACATTTTATTAGGATTTGATGGCGGTATAACGCTAATACCGCAGTATATAAATAATTAGTGTCTGATGTGTCTAATTTTGGTTCTGCGTCTATATCTAGGTCATGACCAAATGAGCTCATTTCCCCTGTGCATTTTAAAAGAGCCACAGGGTGGGGGCGCTGTGGGAGCTCACTGATTAGTCAAGCCCACCGTAGTTGCAAGTTTAGCATCACTGAATTTGATTAAAAAAGAAAGCAAGTAAACCTGGATGAGCCAGTTTACTAAATAGGCCTGAAAACATTGGAAAACCCTCCTAAGAGCATTACCTCAACTCTGTGCTCTCAGATATGAGGCTTCATCCTCTAAACTGGTGGATTTGAGCTTCTGTTAGCTGGAACACGGCCTGTGCTGTGGTGTTGAGCCAGCTAGCTAACTTTCCTAGGCCTAGATAGCCGGCTACGAGTCCAAACCCAGCAGAACCGGCCTCTCATTCCTAGTTTGTATGGTCAGCGCTTGTGTCGGTGCTCAGCAGTTAGTCAGCAGCAGCTGCTCTGGGCCGTAGATGTCCATTAGCATAGTGCTAACTGCATGCCGAAGTCACTGAGTAGCTTCAAACAGGCTTGTTTCAGTGGATTCCAGCATTATTTGGTCAACATCATCAATAAAACGGCCTCCTCGGCTTGGTTTAAGATGAGTATGAATTATGAATGCAGATTCCACCATGCTAGCAGCTGAATTACGGCTTCAGTAAGTTAGCTAGCTGCACGGCCTTAGTAACCAGTCAGACCTGCCGTGGAAGAGAAGCCAATGATCACGCAAGCATCTGGACTGGATCTGATCTTGGAGCATTGGAAGAATTCCAGAGGTGGAAGGTTTTTCTTAATAACACAGACTGTTTTTGGTGCTTTGGTTTAGCTTCGGTAATTAATGTTACCCTTAGATAAAGGTTGTAGGTCCAGAGGTTCACGGACGCAGGGAATTGTAGTATACTGAGATGCTGGAGCTGTCGTCCCCCCGCTTGCACCCGTTCACTCAGATTTGTGGACAGTGGAGCAGACAGTGTTTCAGGATGCTCCCATGTCTGTGTTACCCTCTGGCTCTCTCCTTTCAGTTAGGTTGTTATAGCAAGCTACGTCCAAAGAGGTACAGCAACCTTACCTTAGGTTGGAAGCGTTGGAAGAAGGTGGCCTGATTTGATGAACCCTGCAGCACTTAGCACTTGTCTAGGCACGGTTCTTACCTGTAGGAAGCACCAGATCCACGCCAGATCCTCGCACTTCGCTATACTGACAGCAGTTTGAAGGATCTGCTGAAACGTCTTGGTCTCAGATACCACAGATAGCATCTCCAGAGGTCTTGTAGAGGGAGCAGCTTTGGTGGATCATTAGTTTTGGCCCATTAGGAGATGCTGAACTAGCTGCAGGTGTGTGGACGGATGTGGACGGATGTGGACGGATACAGAGAGCTTGAATCTATGCTTTGTCTATGCAGGAGAAAGACGTTACGGCAATTACCCACCTCTATGTGTGTGTTTAGACAGGCTGGGGAAAAAAGGAAACTCAGGGGGTGACAGTGTGCAGTACAGGGATCAAGAAAAAAGGCTGAAGACACAGTAAAAAGTTAATCCAGGCCTGCAGACATGAAGGTGAAAGACTCATTTTCCCCGCTGAGACATCCTGAAGGTGTTTGACTTATCCCGTCAAATATACGCCCACCCACCAGTGAATGAATGAACACGTATGGCTGGTCCTCATTATCGACATGGCCAGCGTTCCAACACCAGCAGATTCCAGAACGGCACTGAAGAGAAGGCCGAGAAATAGCCAAGCACCCTCTCTGATAAGCAGGCAGAAAAATTTGGGATGTTTTGATAAGGATGGAGCAGAAAAGCATGAAAACGAGGAGATTACCGCTCAGCATCTTCCAAAATTGCTCTGCTGTAGTTCAAGTCGATTGAGCCTCAGCTCGGAAATGTTTGATTGTACAAAGGAAGTGTCCAGCGGTGAATGCAGGACTGCTATAGACCAACATCAGGAACCCTGTACCAGTAAAATATCAACAAAAGAAGAAGACATTCACGCCACACATCCATAAGACTGAATTGTATTGCCTCAGGCCTTTCACTCAGATTCACACACATGTCTCTAAAACGGCAACTTTACAGAAGGAGGAAAAAAGCTTCTGAACTTTCAATGGAAGTCGATGGAAAAATATATTTCTCCAAGTCGTTTTGGAGCATTTCTATTGGTCCGTTCATCATGAAATTCACATACAATGTAAAGAACATCTGCCAGATTCACATTATGTCAAAAAGTGAAAAACGGCAAAATTGAAGATTGGCTATGCGTCCACAAATTTGTGGTCACCCCTTCTAATGAATGCATTCAGCTACTTTAACTTGCACCCATTGCACTGACACAGATGTGCAAATGAACATAGACATACACACACCTTATCTAGTCATTGTAGAGAAGTACTGCCAATAGATCAGGACACCTCTGGAGCAGATCAACCGACATGAAGCTAATAATTGCTAGGCGTGGGCTATAGAGGGGTATAAATCCCCCCAGCATTGAGCTGTGGAGCAGTGGAAGACAAACAGACTTGTGTAAGTGGATTCCAACACTGACTACTGACATTAACAAAAATGGCAACCTCAACAGAATACCCAACTAGCAAGCTACGTCCAATGAGGTTAGATAAAGCAACACTATACAGCAGCACTATTACCCTAAATCAGCAGCATCAGAATCATGCTGATGCTCCACTGACTGCAACAGTAATTCCCACTGTAGGTCCCAGAATTCAGAAGTCTTCAGCAGGGGAAAGAGCATTTTCTTAGAAAGCCTCCCAACTCTGGAATAACACTGATTGTTTTTGGTGCTTTGGTATAGCTTCGGTAATTAATGTTACCCTTAGATAAAGGTTGTAGGTCCAGAGGTTCACAGACACAGGGAATTGTAGTACACTTAGATGCTGGAGCTGTCTTCCCGCCGCTTGGGTTCCCGACAGTGGAGCAGCCAGTGTTTCAGGATGCTCCCATGTCTGTGTTACCCTCTGGCTCTCTCCTTTCAGTTAGGCTGTTATAGCAAGCTATGCCCAAAGAGGTACAACTACCTTAGGTGGGTTCAGTCTGCAGTTTGAAGACAGCAAGCATTGGACTCCCAGGGGACGTTTTTGCCACCACTTCGGTGCAGGACAGAAAAAAGTCTGCACGCTCGTCTTCCGTGGATCTTAAAGGATAGCGGGTAGATCCGAGCCGTACTTGAAGCTGGAAGGGCTCTCGGTGCAAATCGGCTTTTGACCATCGCCATTTATCATTTTCTTAAAAAGCCTTCCATCTCTGGAATAGCACAGATCATTTTTGGTGCTTTGGTTTAGCTTCAGTAATTAATGTTACCCTTAGATAAAGGTTGTAGGTCCAGGGGTTCACGGACACAGGGAATTGTAGTATACCGAGATGCTGGAGCTGCTTGTGTCCCCGACAGTGGAGCAGCCAGTGTTTTAGGATGCTCCCATGTCTGTGTTACCCTCTGGCTCTCTCCTTTCAGTTAGGTTGTTATAGCAAGCTACGCCCAAAGAGATACAGCAACCTTATCTTAGGTGGGTTCAGTCTGCAGTTTGAAGACAGCGAGTGTTGGACTCTGCTGTTCGGACACCCAGGGGAAGCTCATTCCACCACTTCGGTGCAGGACAGAAAAAAGTCTGGATGCTCGTCTTCCGTGGATCTTAAAGGATGGGGGGTCGAGCCGAACCGTACTTGAAGCTGGAAGGGCTCTCGTTGCAGATCGGCTTTTGACCATCGCCATCAAGTACGGAGGGGCTGGCTGGTCCAGTCTTGGCTTTGTAAGCCAGCGTCAGTACGCCGGGTTCTAAGACCAGGGGTGGTCATATTATTCTGGTATGTTGGTGTGTATCCCATTTATTTGTCATACAGAAATCTGGCTTAGATCCAGACAGATTCAGCTCTGTTCTTTATAGGTTTTACATCCTTGCCAAAACAAACCTGTTTCCAATTCTTTCAAAGCCAGAGGCATTCCACACCACCATGTGAAAAGAAAAAAAGCTCTCTCGGTTGCGTGGAGCTGTTAATAGGCCAACCTGCTTCATCAGAGAAGACATGAACAGAAAAGGACTTAGCACTTCTGAGATGGACTTATAGAGCCAGTCAGAACTGCCACAGCTGGCAGGAGCAGAGGCCGTCCTACAGCAAGGTCAGTGCACTATACTGTGTGTTTAATCTATTGCCCTCTCTTATGGAATGTACTGCTAGTCTGGGGGCTACTGTGGTGCAGAAATCGATGATTGGTCACACACACAAGGCATGGTGTAAAAGGGAGGACATCTTTTAGATAAATTTGTCACATTTACCTCCAATTTTGTACTTATAGTTAATTCATCTGTTCGTAGCTCCCTTAACACTACCCATGCTCCCGACACTACGTCTCCTCCGATACATGTGAAGCCATTCATTGCCTCTTCTGAAACTGCAGCCGATGACATGGGGGGGGCAGCCGATACACTCAGAGAAAAGCTACCCACCCGAAGAGAGCACGGCTAACTGTGCTCACTCAGGCTCCGGCTGCTGAAGGCAAAGTGGATCGGCTTGGGATTCGAACTCACGACCTCTGGGCCATAGTGGAAGCACATTAGACCTCTTGGGTTTTGTTTTTTTGAAACCCCCCAATGGACTTTCTGCTTCATCCCCTATAAAAAGAAAAAACGAAGGGGCAACAAATGGTTCTTTAAATGATGCCATAGAGGAAACATTTTCGGTTCTTGGTAAAGAACCATGTTTTTAACAGAGATGTGTGAGTGCCAAGAACCTTTACACCTTAATAAGTGACGGATTATTAGAGGTTTAAAATAGGGATGCACCGGTCTGATACTAGGATCGGATATTGTTCCAAAATTAGCTGGATCGGGTATCGGATATTTAGTCTAGATCCTAGATCCAGGTCCGATTCTCGCACCGCCGGTATTCTAGGCTTCATAACCCAGGAACAGAACCCAGAGTAACCTACAGACATCATACACAGATCATAGCAAACAGTAGGACCCCCCCCATCTAACCAGCATGGTGCCCTGGACCCATCAGTGGTTAATCCAGGGAGGGGCTGCTCACTCCTCTTTAGTCTCACAGACTTCCAAATGTTAAGAATAAAAGTCCTGAGCCCAGACAGCACTGTGGTCCACTGAGGCCCAGCACAGCTATTAATTTTAGTGACCAATAAACACAAACTGGGTTCATTAATATCTGCATTCATTTGTTATAGTTTGTTTTTTAAAGTAATAAAGTAATGATTACGTCAATCCTGAGGCCTTAAGTCTCTTCCAGATCTTCCAGATGGTCAGGTATATGGTTTATTAATTCTACAATGGTATTGGATCGGTATCGGGTATCGGCCGATGCGTAAAGTTCATGTATTGGTATCGGGTATCGGAACAGAAAAACATGGATCGGTGCATCCCTAGTTTAAAAGGTTCTTCACACTTACACATCTTGATTACATCCAAATACTTTACTAAAATGTCCTGTCCTAGATTTCTCAGATTTGGTAGTCATGTGGATCCATAGGCTAGTCAGCTCATAAGCTCTGCCAGTTTATTTACTAAGAACATGGAGAGAAAGGAGCAGATACGAGAGAAAGGGTTGAACAGCTTGAACAGCTCGAACAGCTCCTACCAGTGTATTTCAGAGGAGTTTACTTATTCAGATCAGGGTTTTCAGAGCATACAAATGGTGTGTGTATATGTTTTGGAGGGGTAATGCAGAAGAGACCTCTGCTTTATGAAGTGTACACCTGATCAAAGCTATCACAAGTAAGTGGTTCAGAAAAGAGCCCCTACCTCAAGAAGAAATAAGAGGTTAGAGAAATCTGTGCAATGGAGACAGATGCATCTGAGTACAGATAGAGGGCTTTTAAAGGAAAACAGTCAGTGTAAGGTAACAGGGTTTAAAACTCAGGCTAAAGGATGTCTGTTGCTAAAGAACTGCACTGGTGCAAAGGCCGAAAAACAAGGGAAAAGAGTCATATTATCTGTATATATGTATATGTATATGTCTACGGTTCAGTACAAATACTAATGGCAATTGCTAGTGTAGCGACCACTACCCTCACCCAGCATCACTATTGTGCCATTAGCATTACTACCGTGGCGATAGCATTGCTACTGTGCATCACTATGGTGAGATTAGCATCACTACCATGGTTATAGCATCCCTATCTTGGCCTTAGCATTGCTACTGTGGCAACCACCAGCCTCACTCAGCATCCCTATCGTGCCATTAGTATCACTACCATAGTGATAGCATCCCTATCTTGGCATTAGCATTGTTACTGTGGCAACCACCAGCCCGATCCAACAGTCCTATCGCGCCCTTAGTGGAATTAGCATTGCTACTGCGGTGACCTCTACCCTCACCCAGCATCACTATGGTTCCATTAGCATTGCTACTGTGGTGTTTGCATCCCTGTCATGGTGTTAGCATTGCTACTGCAGTGACCAGCAGCCTTACCCAGCATCACTATCATGCCATTAGCATCACTATCATGGTGATAGCATCCCTATCGTGGCATTAGCATTGCTACTGCAGCAACCACCAGCCTCACCCAGCATCACTATCATGCCATTAGCATCCCTATCGTGGCATTAGCATTGCTACTGCAATGACCAAAAGCCTTACCCAGCATCACTATGGTGCCATTAGCATCACTATCATGGTGATAGCATCTCTATCGTGGCATTAGCATCACTCAGCATCACTATGGTGAGATCTGCATCAGTACCATGGTGATAGCATCCCTATTGTGGCATTTGCATCCCTACTGCGGCGACCACCAGCCTCATCCAGCACTGCTTCTGTGGTGTTAGCCTAGCTATCGCAGCATTAGCCTTGCTACCATTTCCCAGCATTGCTACCAGAAAAAAAACAGTCAGAAGCCTTTTGTTCGTAACTCTGGGAGCAAAACCAGACATCAGACATCAGAGTAATAAATGCTGGCATTTGTATCAGTAGCAGAAAAAATCTAAGCTATCAGAAGTAAGCGGTTCGGAAAAGAGCCCCGACCTCAAGAAGAACAGAGAGGTTAGAGAAATCTATGCAGTGGAGGTCAGTGTAAGATAAACTCGGGCTGAAGGATGTCTGCTGCTAAAGAATTGCACTGGTGCAGTTATCAGTTTGTGCAGAAGTATAGTTGTATAATGGAGCTCAGAGAGGTAGAGCTAAGGTCAGGCTACTAGGCTACTAAATTGGATTTGTTTTTCAAATCAGATCTGTCGAGATGACTCTCGCCACGTGATCAGATCGGACTTAAGCGTCAGGACATCACAAAGCTCATCTTCATGGGGTTGCTGTGGTGACGACTTTGCTGCTTTGATACCTGGAAGCAGTGCTCGTCCAGCATTGCTAGTGTGGTGTTAGCTTTGCTATCACTCCATTAGTCTTGCAACCATTCATGCTAGCGGCCTCGCCAATGGCGGTCTGGCAAACTAGGCTTGCCTAATGTACACCTTGGGACAACTCTTATATGTACTTATGCAAACAAATTCCACATACTTTAAAAATAGCTTATTTTATTCTGATTAGAGTGGGAGTCTCTGAGAGAATAAAGAAGATTATCAGGTAAATTCAGATGGAAGTCATTTGGCGGAGCTCCTAAAGAGACTTTCAGGGCCTAAAAGCATATGATTTACACAAACATCTACTGGAACTTTCAGTCCAGCACTTTCACTAATGCACACACAGTTAGCACAGCTCACTCTGCTCATGTCTGTCTTGTTTATGAGACTCCCTCTGTGTCTCTCTCTCTTTCTCTCTGTCTGTCTGTCTATCTCTCGGCAATTTAAAATGTTAAAAATGTCAAATTGCTCCGGTTCTATTTAGACTTAATTGTATTTTGTTGATTTTTGAAGAGCATTTCATGAGTTCCCTTGTTTAAACTGTGTAAATCAACCCAACACTAAAAGTACTGGATGGAGCTCCGTTCCTCTAAACTTTATATCGCTCTAGTCAACACAGTCTCAGAATTATTCAACCCTTTCATCACAAGCATCTTTAGTACTTTAGCACTAACCCTTCTGCATTTCTGAGAAATCTCCGTCCATTCGTCATGGGCAGTGGCCTTCAGTTCACTGATATTCTTGGTTTTGCTGCTGCAACCGCCTTCTTCAGACATCACCAAATGGTGTTTTATGGTGTCTAAGTCAGGAGACTGTGACGGCCACTGCAGAATCTTCCAGGACGTCTTCTGAAACCAAGCCTTGAAGGACTCTGAGGTATGCTTGGGATCATTGCCCTGTTGCAAGGCCCAGTGATGCCCAAGCCTCAGCTTCGTCACAGAAGGCAGGATTTCCTTGCCTCTCTCCACACGCTGCAAGTTTTCAGCGGCAGGAGAAGCAAAGCAGCCCCAGAACATCACCGCCATGCTTCACTGTAGGTAGTGAAGGTGTTCTTGTCAGCATATTCGTCATTCTTCCTCCAACAGACGTATATACTGCTGCTCCATAGACCCAAAAAGATCCATTTTCAAGTTTCATTTGTTATATATAATATTATATTTGAGCTGTATGTATATATATATATATATATATATATATATATATATATATATATACACACACACAGACTCATGACGTCTTCTGAAACCAAGCCTTGAAGGACTCTGAGGTATGCTTGGGATCATTGTCCTGTTGCAAGGCCCAGTGATGCCCAAACTTCAGCTTCCTCACAGAAGGCATGAGGTTTTCTCCTAGGATATCCTCGCCTCCCTTCACACGTTTCCAGCGGCAGAAAAAGCAAAGCAGCCCCAGAACATCACCGCCATGCTTCACTGTAAGTAGCGAAGGTGTTCTTGTTGCTGTATTCATCATTCTTCCTCCAACAGACGTATATACCACTGCTCCATAGATCAGCCATAACATTAATACCACCTCTTTCCAGTTCTGTTAGAGAAACACACAGACTGAAATACAAATGATGAAGAGGTTTTAGTTTTGTGTTGACTCCAAGATATAAAGAGAAAGTGTGTGTGTGTGTGTGTGTGTGTGTGTGTGTGTGTGTGTTAATCCTCTTTTATGTGCTTTTATGTTTTTTTTTACTGTATTTTTTCTTTTACAGTCACTCTCATTCTGAATGGAGTTTCTCCACAAACAAACCCATAATGGCCCACCTGCGATCAGTGCATCCACACAACCCGAGCCCATTTCCACAAGCAGGACTGTTAGTGATGACAAACCCAATGAAATAGATCAGCATTGGATCCCAAGCTTGCCATTCTTCACCACCCAGCCATTAGTGTTTCATCCTCAGTTCACACCACTCTAAGTGCAGGCACCTAAAAACAGCAGCGGTGATGTTTATTTCTTTCCACTCTGAGAAGCTTCAGAAGCTTCCATCCTGAATGAGATGTTATTTCGAACAGCAGAAAACCTCAGCGCATTACACAATTAGCCAAAATACGTAAAGTACTAAGTACTGTACACACACCCCCTCCAACAGCCATGCCTCTTTTTGAAACTGCCGCCGATGCAACATTACCAAAGCAGCATGGAGGGAAGCGCCGTATACCCGGCTCAGACTCCAGTTGCGGGCAGCACCGGACTAGTGTGATGTGGAGAGAGAGCGCCATCTACCCACCCTAGAGAGAGCAAGGTCAATTGTGCTCTCTCGGGCCTTGGCTGCCGATGGCTAGCAGGGGTTTCCCTTTTTGAGGTTTAAGTGGTCCCCTTCAGTGGTTCTCCTTTATCTTCGTATGGAGTTTTAGCATTACGCAATTAGCCAAAATACATAAAGTACAAAGTACTGTACACACACCCCCTCTGACAGCCACACCTCTTTTTCAAACTGCCGCCAATTATTTATTACCAAATAAATGGTAATAAATAATTACCATTTACCAAAGTGGCTGGAGGGAAGCGCCTTATACCCGGCTCAGGCACCAGTGACGGCCAGCACCGGACTAGTGTGATGTGGGGAGAGAGCGCCATCTACCCACCATAGAGAGAGCAAGGTCAGTTCCGCTCTCTCGGGCCTCGGCTGCCGATGGCTAGCAGCAAGATCGGGATTCGAACCAACGAATCACCCAGGATCACCCGTCCTGCTCATGCTCTTAGGAGATTTTTCCTTTTCAGTCTTGGTTCCTTTTAGTGGGTCCTCCTCAGGATCTCCTCTTGAGCCATTGCTCTCTCAGTGGTTTGTAGGCCACCCGCCCACCCATGTTGGATTTGCTGTTTATTCGGAGATGGTTGGTTATCAGAGTTACTGTAGCCTCTGTCAGTCTGACCATTCTTGTTTAATCTCTCTCCTCAACAAGGCATTTCTGTTTGCGTTTGCTGCTCACTGGTTGTTCTTGCTTTATTGCACCATTGTGAGTAAAGTAGAGATCGCTGGGCTGAAACTATCAGGAGATCAGCAGGCGTTCATATTAAAGTGCTGGGTGAGCACTTTTGCTTTCCTGCCATGAAGCAGTGTGTGTTCAGGCAAAGTCTTAAACTATAGGACTCACAAGTCCTATATTCCAGCTGTATACCACAGCATGAAGGCTGCAGTGGAAACTAAACAGACCCCAGTTGCCTCCAAGGTTAATTTTGAGAACAATCGGGAGCAGAAAGAAGAAGAACAATGAAGTTTGTACCAAGTTTGACAATCTCTGTCTTATGGAGAAACCAAGGGCGGCAGACCTAGAGTTTGTATTTGTTGATGCTTAAAGCACAAAGGGCATTGAGAATGACGTCTATTGAAACCCTGGACAACATAAACAACAGACAATAGCCAGACACAGATATGCTCATCTGAAGGATAAGGAGGTGAAAGCCCTCTGCGTTGACCCTGATGCTTCAGCTGTCAGTTTCTTCCACGCCTATAATGGAAGAACCTCCATATGGTGCTTTTCACATCGAGTGTGAGACACAGCCAGTATACTTGGATTGTGCTGGCGGCCATGGTAAACTGCCTCTGACCACTGCAGAGGTCTTCTATACACAGGCGGTTTGTCACTTCTTTGTCTGGTTCTACCAGTGGTTCCTCCTCATGCTCTTAGGGAGGTTCCCCTTTTGATGCTTGGTTCTTCTCTGTGGTTTCCCTTTATACTCTTAGAGAGGTTCACCTCCTGTGTCTTGGATCCCTTCAGTGGTTCTCCCTCATGCTTTAATGGAAGTTTCCCTTTTCGAGTTTTAGCGTTTCCCTTCAGTGGTTCTCGTTTATCTCCGTATGGAGTTCAAGCTTTTAAGTCTTGGTTCCTCTCTGTGGTTCTTCATTTGAGTTCTTGAAATAGTTTAACCTCTTGAATCATGAATCCCTGCAGTGGTTCTCCCTCATGCTCTTAGGGAGTTTCCTTTTTTGAGTTGTAGTGGTTCCTTTCAGTGGTTCTTCTTTATCTTCATATGGAGTTTTAGCTTTTAAGTCTTGGTTCCTCTCAGTTGTTCTTCCTCATGCTCTTTCGTTTCTTGGTTCCTTGTAATGGTTGTTTCTCATGCTCTTTGATCCCCTGGAGTTTTGGTTCCTTTATCTTCATATGTAATTTCATCTTTTGTTCCTTTCAATGGTTCTTCCTCAAGTTCCTAGATAGTTTAACCTCTTGAGTTTTGAATCCCTTCAATGGGTCTTCTTCATGCTTTATCATTTTGAGTCTTGGTTCTTTATATCTTCCATAGTCCCCCTCCCCCCATGCTCTTAAAGAGGTTTCCCTTTTGAGTATTGGTTCCTCAATGGTATGCTCGTAGGAAGTCTTGGTTCCCTTCGGTGGTTCCTAGATAGTTTACCTTTGAGTCTTGGTTCTTTATATGTTAAACAGCCCCCCCACCCCACCCCCCATGCTCTTAAGGAGGTTTCCCTTTTGACTATTGGTTCCTCAGTGGTATGCTGGTAGAACGTCTTTCAGTTTAAGTGTTGGTTCCTCTCAGTTGTTCTACCTCATGTTCTTTGTCATTTAATGTTTTGGTTCTTTGTAATGGTTGTTCCTCAGGTTCTTAGGGAGTTTCCCTTTTGGAGTTTTGGTTTCCTTCAGTGGTTCCTCTTTTCACCTTTTGATTCTTGGTTCTTCTCAAATGTTCTTCCTCATGCTCTTAAGGAATTTTACCTTTTGAGTCTTGGTTCCCTTCGGTGGTTCTTCTTCCTCAGTGGTATGCTCGTAGGAAGTCTTTCAGTCTAAGTGTTGGTTCTCACACTCCAACCGTGCACTGATGGCATTTCTAATTATATCGAATATATTATATAGAAATGTGTGTTAACCAGCTATCACTTTAAATAGAAGTGTGATATTTGTGAACAGGGTGACTTATATGTTTCCAGAATATATGATGCTGCCATCTGTGAGCTGGTGCGCTGATCCTGCCAGATAACCTGCTGATCATCAGTAGATCAGTGTTTTACATCCTATTGAATTTCAGTGTATTTTACACTCTTTAGAAAATGGTGCTACAATGTAGAGCCATAAGTTTTTTAATTGGAGCGATGTGAAAGAAGAACCACTTACAGTAAGAAGTGTGAGAAAGTGTGAAGAACCTTTAAACCGATAAGAGCTTTTAGCTACATCAAGTGAAGCTTCAATAAACCTTCAAAGGGTTCTTCACACTTACCATTTCCTTTACAAACATGGTTCTTTATGAAACCAAAAGTGGTTCTTCTAGGACATCGACCAAAGAACCCTTTGTAGAATCAATTTTTAGTGTATTTTATCGTATTAGTATTGGCTAATGGGTTAGCTATCATTTTTGCTTGTAGGTAGAGCATTAGTAAAGTGCTGCTTTTACTTATAAACATATCAACTTTCATAATGTTCAATTAATCAACCATTATTTTCACTCAGAAGTACATTGAGGGTGACCCCCATTTTCAACACACCTGATCATTTACAGTACACAGGGTTCAAAAGAGGAGCTACAATAAATAAATATTAAAAATATATATTTAATCAACTTTAACTAAAAGCAATGGAGGTAAATGAAAAATGACATTTTAGATCGAAATTACAACTTAATTAGTACATGAGAAAATAAAATAATAACAAAATAAGAATTAATGAGCCAAAATGACATAAATAAAACCAGAATTGAGAGCTAAAAAGGTAGAATTAACTTAAGGCATAAGTAAAAACAACTAAATAAAATTAAATAAATACAACATAAAAGTAAGATCAGACAAGAAAACTAAAATAAAGTAAAACAATAAGTATTAATAAAATGAATAAATTAAACTAGCGGAAGTTTTTCTTGAGTAAATAGCGAAGCACTTTTGTAAGTCGCTCTGGATAAGAGTAAATGTAATGTAATTAAATATTAAAAATGCAAAAAAATCTAAAATCAAAAATTTTAATATGAAAAATGATAAGTAAACAAAACAAAAAAATGACTAAAATGTCAAATATTTCAAATCCAATAAAAGAGTTTCACAAAGATTCTCTACATAAGCAGAACATATTAACTTATATTTATGTTATATTTTCCATTTTTAGTTTTGCTGTATCAGAAACTCACTTATAAATCAGATATTTTATGATATTTTTAATCTTTACACCCTAACCACCCAGACAATCGAATTAATATTAATTGCTAGAGAACGGAAGGACATGTCTGCTTTATATTATGTAATTAGGATTCCTGAACAAATACTGTTGATTGTGAAGCCCTCCCACCAAGTGTATAATTAGCCCTCTGGACAGTAGCCTAATTATATATATTGTTGCTTCAAGTAACATCCAGCATCTGTCTGCATAGAGCCTGAAATCTGCTGGACTCGATTCTCCTCTAATCAGATCTGTTCGGCGTGTAAAATAAAGATAAACTTCAAATGTAGGAAGTTTGGCCAATCAGAAAGCAACCTAGAATCCCAGAATCCCACCATAACAGTGCCGTTAGGGACCACCGGTGGGTCCAAACCACTACTACACATTTCTGTATCTCATTACGTCATTTCATTTGCATCGTATTTGCTGTAGTTATGCAATAATACACCATGGTGTAACAGAGGAAAATGGAGTTTCCTCACTGATATACTTGAGTAAAATGCTGGTGTCCACTGAAAAAAAAACATGTATCTCCATTTTTATCCGTTTTGACAAACTCTGGACGAATGGATCAATAGATTAAATGCCCTAAATGACTTGGAACTCTTATTTTACATTGACTTCCATTCAGGGTTCCAACCATTTTTGTCGTTCTCTGTAAAGTCAATGATCAGTTCTGAGTAGATGGAGCTGCCACTTAACAAGGCACTTCTGAAGGCCTCGATTGCTTGGCATTGATTGATCTGGACCAGATCTGCTGGATTAGGCCTGACGCTGAAGCCAGAAAGGCAGGTCTACTGGAGGAGAGCCAGTGATCACAGTTCCTCAGAAATGCATAATGCATTGAGCTGTCACCAACCATGTGGCTGAGGAGCTCCGTCTCAACCCGTACTGTATGTGTTCAGCGGTAAAGTGACAAATCCACAGAGGAGTTGCTTGCTCTCCAAGGGGTTCCCGAGCTTGTAGACCTGTACTATTGGAAGCATCCTCATGGGGAACATCACAACCTCGGCCTTCCCACAAGGCTAATTGGGAACCGGGATTATAAATAGGTCTAGGTCTATGAATTTGATTTTTTATGAATGTTAAGCTGCCAAAAATCTCCAAAGTTCTCCTCTCTCATGGAGTCTAGTATTATTTAGAGTTCTCCTCAGATCAACACCTGGTTTGGTGGTTAATCAGGGCTTAATGATGGTAAATCATGTGAGCTGCTGCTGCTGCTGATGATGATGATGATGATGAAGTTGAACACATCCTCCACGCTGTGCTGGCTGGACTGGGGGGCGTCCAGGAGAACCCTGGAGGAACCAAGCTCTGTTCTTCAGACTAGCTCATCTATATATATATATACCTACATACAAATTCATATAATAATGCTCAAAACTGTGAAAAAAATGATATATTACATTACATTTTTTTTCCTCAAACATCGACAAACATCTAAACACAATCTCAACAATTATCAAAACAGTTTTTTAAAAAATATGCAATTTTTTAAACTGACCAAACCAGGTTATTTAGAGGTCACATAATCTGCACCTCTACACACCATTCGCCTAATACTTGGTTGATGCACCTTTGGCAGCAATTACAGCCTCAAGGCCTCATGGGAACGAAGCTTCGAGCTTGGCACACATGTTTCTGGTCATTTTCGGCCGCAAGCTCCGTCAGGTTGGATGGGGAGCGTGGCTACGCAGCCATTTTCAGCTCCTTCCACATATGTTCAATTGGATTCAGGTCTGGGCTCAACTCAAGGACCTCACAGACTTCCTCTGAAGCCACTCCTTTGCTCTCTTGGGGTCATTGTCATGTTGCAAGGTCCTCTGGAGTGCTCTGGAGGAGGATCAAGGATCTCAGTGAACTTCGGTGCATTCATCCAGTCGCCGCGGTCGGTCCTGTGGCTGAAGAACATCCCCACATCATGATGCTGCTACCACCACCATGCTTCACTGTAGTAGATGGAATCAGCCAGGTGTCCTCCAGACGTGGCCCTTGGTTTTCAGGCCAGAAAGTAAAATATCTCATGGTTTGAAAGTCCTCTGGCCCCTCTACCATAGCCAAGGTGTGATTTGTGGAGGGCTGCCTGGATAGTTGATAGTCTTCGTAAATGTTCTCCCATGTTCAAAAGAATACGCCGGAGCTCTGTCAGAGTGACTCCTTGGCCGAGGCTCGTCTTCCCTGATTGTTCTTGGTGGTCCCACACTTCTTGCATTTACGGATGATGGTGGCCACGGTGCTCTTTGGGACCTGGAAAACTGCAGCAACTGTACCCTTCTTCGGATCTATGCCTTGACACGATCCTGTTTCTGAGGTCTCCGAATATAACTGGGAGACACATTAATGACTCTCTTGCCATCTTGTGGTCACACTGAGTAGTACACCACAGTGCCAAGGCCTGAACTCGAGCATAAACCGCACTTTCAGGACGTTCAGAGCTTCCTTGTATTTAAGATTGTTGTTGAAGACGACAGAAATTACTAAAATTGTATGTAAAATATATGTAAAAAATACAAAAATATAAATAAAATTGCCCTTTTATTTATCTCCATTTTTAGTCTCTGCTGCAACATACTAGTAGCCTGTGACTTCATCACATCCACGCTGCCCGACACCCTGGACCCGTTTCAGTTTGCATACCGTCCAAACCGTTCCACAGATGATGCCATCGCTCACCTTCTCCACACATCGATGACACATCTGGATGCTGGGAGGGGTAATTATGTTAAAATGCTGTTTGTGGACTACAGTTCAGCATTTAACACTATTATTCCCTCAAGACTCACCACAAAGCTGGAAGATCTAGGTCTCCACCCATCCATCTGTGACTGGATCTCCAACCTCCTGACTAACAGACCACAAGCTGTTCGGGTAGGCAAGCATGTCTCACCCACCCTCACCCTCAGTACCGGAGCCCCTCAGGGCTGTGTCCTTAGCCCTCTGCTGTACTCGCTGTACACCTCAGACTGCAAAGCCACTTCCAGCTCCACCAACATCATTAAGTTTGCTGACGACACAGTTGTGGTGGGCCTGATCTCAGGAAATAACGAGAAGGCCTACCTGGAAGAGATTAGAACCCTGGAGAACTGGTGCCAGGATAATAATCTCCAGCTAAATGCCAGCAAAACGAAGGAGCTGATTGTGGACTTTAGCAGGAAACAGCAGAGGAGCTACCAACCTGTCCACATCAGTGAAACGGCGGTGGATAGGGTAGGAAGCTTCAAATACCTTGGAGTGACCATCTCTCAGGACTTGTCATGGAGTTGCCACATCAACACCATAACGAAGAAGGCTCGTCAGCGCCTATACCACCTGAGACGACTGAGGGACTTCAGACTGCCCTCCAAGGTACTACGATCCTTCTACTCCTGCACCATCGAGAGCATCCTCACGGGAAACATCACAGTCTGGTTTGGGAACAGCACCAAGCAGGACAGGCAAGCGCTACGACGAGTGAGACGTTCAGCAGAGCGAATCACTAGGATGGAGTTTCCTGACCTGCAGTCCATCTACAAGAAGCGGTGTTGGGCCAAGGCCAAGAAGAAGGAAGGACCCCAGTCATCCCAACAATGGACTGTTTTCTCTGTTGCCCTCGGGGAAGAACCCTGAAGGCTAACACAGAGAGAATGAGGAGGAGCTTCTTTCCACAAGCCATCCGTGCCCTGAATGGGGACAGGGACTAGGACACTAAATTAAAATATCTACATACACAAACTGGACCCTCACTCACTACAATACACAACCATGGCTTGTGGACAATAACGAAAATATTTATTTTTAACTCACACATACACTCACATACAGATAAATATGTACATATGTATGTATATATATATATATATATATATATATATATATATATATACACACACACAGACACGCACTATTTCATCTGTGTATATATATTTGTATTTGTATTTTTTTTGCTTATATTTCTATATTTCTATACTTTCAGATTTTTATATATTTTTTTTTAACTTAAATGTAACTTATTCTATTTTAATTTTTTTTTATTTTTTTTTTATTTTGCACTTTTGCACTTTACTTCATTAAGTTAAGGTTTAGTTAAGTTTAAATTGAGATCTTTATTGTATAGCTTTGATGTGGGCAGACTGTCATAAAAGCATTTCACTGCAAGTTATACTGTGTATGACTATGTATGTGACAAATAAAATTTGATTTGATTTGATTTAGTAGTAGTGTAAATGATGCTACATTACTATTACTAGTAGTACTGGTAATATCAAGGGTAGTAAGTTACTAGTAGTAGTGCTATGATATTGGGATCAGTAGTAGAAGTAGTAAGAATTGTAAATTATTAGCATAATTATTATTACTGTATTGCAATCAGTTGTCATGTCAGTTGTAGTAGTACTGGTAGTATTTGTATTACTGTATTGCAGTTAGCGGTAGCAGGGGTCAAAAGCCTCGAATGTTTTTTGAAAAATTCATTTTAAGACTAATAAATTCTCCTCACTGTCTCTGACTGGGCTGATAAAATAACTGCCCGGTAGTAATTACTGGTAGTATATTATTATAAGTATTAGTTAAGTAGTAATAGTTGTAGTAGTGAGTATAGTGGCAGTAGTTATAGTGTTATGCCTATTATATTACTAGTAGTATATTAGTAGTAGTAGTAGTAGTAGTAGTAGTAGTGTTACTGAGATTATATTACTACTAGTAGTAGTAGTAGTTATGGTAGTAGTGTTGCTGCTATTATATTACTAGTAGTATAGTAGTAGTAGTAGTTATAGTAGTAGAAGTGTTATGCCTATTATATTACTAGTAGTATATTAATAGTAGTAGTAGTAGTAGTAGTGTTACTGCAATTATATTACTAGTAGTAGTAGTAGTAGTTATGGTAGTAGTAGTGTTACTGCTATTATATTACTAGTAGTATATTAGTAGTAGTAGTAGTTATAGTAGTAGTAGTAGTGTTACTGCTACTATATTACTAGTATGTGCATTATTATTAGTAATAGTTCTAGTAGTAATTGTTGCTATATTATTAGTAGTATACCAGGATTATTAGTAGTAATAGTTGTAGCAGTGGCTATAGTGGTAGTAGTTACAGTAGTAGTTACAGTAGTAGTCCTGGTTACAGTAGTGGTAGTAGAAATAGCAGTATAATTGTTCTTACTGCAGTTAGTAGTTAGTAGTTGTGTTATCTGTATTTGTAGTAGTAGTACTTTTTTACTGAATTGCAATATTTAGTAGTATTTCGTTTTAGTAGTAGTAGCAGTGGTATTGTAACTGTACTGTCATCAGTAATAGTTGTAGTAGTGCTGCTAGCTGTAGTAGTAGTAGTGTTACTGCTATTAGATTACTAGTGTTGAGCTGGGGATAGAAATCTCAGAAGAGGCCTGGGGAAACTTTACAATATGTAATCGGGCGAGAGCTTTACAGCTTAAGATATTACATAGATATTAAGATATTACAAATCTGACACACCTCCTTTATGTTCTGAATGCAAAATAGATATTAGAAGTCTTACCCATTGTATGTACTGGTCATGCCCCAAATTGCAGAAACACCAGAAATGTATTTATCGGTAGCAGCTGATGAGCTGTGCCTGGTTTCCTCCAGACGTGACGCTTGGGACTCAGGCCAAAAGGTTCAATTTTGGTTTCATTAGACCAGAGAATCATGTTTCTCATGGTTTGAGAGTCCTTCAAATGTGCCTTTCATCAAGGAGTGGCTTCCGTCTGGCCCCTCTACCATCAAGGCATGATTTGTGGAGGGCTGCCTGGATGATTGATCTCCTGAAAGCTTCTCCCATCTCCACAAGGATGTGCTGGAGCTCTGTTGGGAGTGTCAGAGTAATATTGCTATTACTGTATTGCAATTCATATTCAAATTTGAACTAGTATTATTAGAGGTACTAGTAGTAGCAGCAAGGTTGCCGTCTTGCCAACTTTCATATTGCGATAATTCATCAATTCCTCACCAGCAGGCCGTAATATAGGCCTTATGCCATAAAGAAACATACATAGTGGGATGTTTAAGCATCCTAATTGAGTGTGTGCAGGTTTGATCCCCGGTAATGCCACAGCCATCCACGTCCGGGAGCTCCAATGGAGGAAAGGCTTGCTAGCCATCAACTTCCCAGGGGAGTTCTAGGGCTTATGCAAGACACTAGGCCATTCACACAGTAATACACATACGCACACAGTCAGTGTGGCCGTGCCTCTGAGACTGAGAAGATCATTAAAGAGGTTAATTGACTTAATAACATGCGCTAAAGGAAATGTGCACACTGGACGACTTCCATACATTGCAATGTTTACCTGATCAGCAGGCTGTAATATAGGCCTCACGCCATGAAAGCATGCACACGATTAGGCCCACCCCAAGCAGTGGGGTGGGCCTAATCGTTTGAGCAGTGAATAATGAAAGGCGTGCAGAATGTCCAACCCAGTACAATATTAACCGACCAGCCATAACATTAAAAGTCAAGTCAAGTCAAGTCAAATTTATTTGTATAGCGCTTTTTACAACTGTTGTCGTCACAAAGCAGCTTTACATAATTAGTACTTAATAAAGGACAGAGACAGAGAAGAAAGAAGAAATAACATGAAGGGTCAAAGACCCGAAGAAGGTAAAAAGAGAAAAGTTAGTTCTAAGAGAAATTTTATGGAGGGCAGAGAATGTTGATCATCAGCATCAGAGTATGTCTGATGACTCCGGCAGGTCTGATTATCACAGCATAATTAAAAGGAGAGAGCCAGAAGGTAACACGGACACGGGCGTACCCTGAGAACACCAGCATCTATCTGCTCCACCGTCAACAAACCTGAGTGATCGCGTGTAAGCAGTGAGACGACAGCTCCGGCATCTCAGTGTACTACAATTCCCAGGGTCCGCGAACCCCTGGACCTGCAGCCCTTATCTAAGTAACATTAATTACCAAAAGCTAAACTAAACAGATGAGTTTTCAGCTTAGATTTAAAGATTGAGACTGTGTCTGAGTCCCGAACATTATCTGGAAGGTTATTCCAGAGCTGGGGGGCTTTATAGGAAAAGGCTCTTCCCCCTGCTGAGGTTTTCTGAATTTTGGGAACGAGTAAGAGGCCAGCACCCTGAGATCTAAGTAGTCTTGATGGTTTGTAATATACTATAAGATCCTGCAGGTACTCAGGAGCGAGGCCATGTAGGGCTTTATATGTTAATAGAAGAATTTTGTATTCGATACGGAATTTAACTGGGAGCCAATGAAGTGCTGATAGAACTGGACTGATATGGTCAAATTTTCTAGTTTTAGTAAGGACTCTGGCTGCAGCATTTTGCACCAGCTGAAGTTTATTGAGGTTCCTGCTGGAACAACCTGACAGTAGTGCATTACAGTAATCTAGCCTTGAGGTAATAAAAGCATGTACTAGCTTTTCTGCGTCCTGTAGTGATAAGGAGTTTCTTAGTTTGGAGATGTTCCTAAGCTGCATAAAGGCTGTTCTACTAATATTAGCTATATGTTGCCCAAATGATAAATCTGAGTCGAATATAATGCCAAGATTTTTAGCTGCTAAACCAGGAATGATGGAAGAATCAGCCAAGTCTAACCACCATTAAAACCACCATTAAAACCACCATGCGTAGGTCTTCCACATGGACATGGACTTCACAAGGCCTCTGAAGGTGTCCTGCTGTGGTATGAGGGTATACACTTCCTGTTGTAAGGTAAGGTGGGGCCTCCATTGGCCTTGCCCATCCACGACTCTTGACTCATGACTCGCCGGTCCACTGGTTGTCCTTCCTTGCAGCTTTTTTGGTAGGTACAGACCACTGCATACTGGGAACACCTCAGTATGTTCTGTATGTTCTGACCAGTCGTCTAGAACATCACAGTTTGGTTCTCGTCAAAGTGGCTCAGATTCCTATGCTTGATAATTTTTCTCATTTTTTAGTGCTGTTGGAACTAGATAATCAATAATATGATATTTACTTCACCTGTCAGTGGTTTTAATGATTTGGCTGGTCTGCCTTTCTCGGCAGCTGTTGGCTTAATAAGGATTAACCCCTAAAATTCCCAAGGATTGGTTTCTCAGACAGGGATTATGGCTGGTTTTAGACCACACTGGATTATGAATGGGGAATCTCCACTGAAGGGAAGGTCTTGGTGTTAGTCTGGTAGGTTCTCAGCTCCTGTTTTTTTTTTCCAGGGAGTCCTCCAGGAGGCTAGTTCAGTCATCGGGATCCAGAATGCAGCACCACAGCTCATCTTCAGTCTTCTCAACTCCAACTGCTCCAACACTATGTAAAAAAAAAGAAGTTTGTGGACACCCCTTTTTAATCAATGTATGAATGAATCTGACACACACACACCACACAGCTTGTCTAGTCCATGTAGAGAAGTACTGCCAATAGAATAGGACTCCCTGGAGCAGATACACCTATAAACCTATTGGCACCATGCTGCCTAATAATGCCAGGTGTGGGCTATAGAGGGGTGTAAACCCCCCAGCATTGAGCTGTGGAGCAGTGGAAGAACTGTGCGGTGCCCTATCCAATACTTCTAGGATGAGTTAGGGAGTTGGTTCGGCAATGATGAGGTGGAATGGGGATCATCCAACATGCTGACTCTCACTAGTGCTCTTGTCGCTGAATGCAATCAAATCCTCACAGCAATGCTCCTTCAAAATCTGGTAGAAAGCCCCACAGCAGAGACAGTTACTCCAACAAAAGCAGGATCAGCTCTTTTTAATGCCCTTGATTTCAGAAGAAACTACGAACGAGCAGGTGTCCCAATACTTTTGTCCTGGGCTGAAGGAGTAGGCACGTGTTTATGGCTTTGGTGTTTCCATACACGGCCACTAGGTGACATCGTTGACTTGATAAAACCGGTTATAACAGCCTACTCATGCTCACACACCTTTAGAACACTCCTCTCCAGACTTTTAGTGTCTCCACTCCTCAGGTAAATGAGTAGCTGACTCCCACGTTGCATCACAGCCTGTCATTACGATGCACCAAGTGGACCTGCCTTCTTCAGAGGGCTTGAGCTCCATCCAGGATCGTTGGGTTGAGATTAAGTGGCAGAACTAAATCATCCACTACCAGTATCTGACCTCAGTGATGCTCGTGAGGCTGAATGCAACCAAATCTTCACAGCAATAGTTCATCTATTTTTTTTTATTTTATCCCATTTTTTTTTTCTTTCTGAAAAAGTGCTGGATGAGCCTGGATGAGATTAAAAAGTATGTCCAAAAGTTTGTGGACACCCCTATTAATGAATGCAGGCAGCTACTTTCCAGTTGACGCAGATGTGCAAATGCACACACACACACAGCTTGTCTGGTAATAGAGTAGAATAGAGCAGAATAGAGTAGAATAGAGCACAGTAGAGTGCAGATTAGAATAGAGCAACATAGAGTAGAATAGAGAAGAACAGAATAGAGCAGAATAAAGCACAATGGAGTAGAATAGAGTAGAATACAATAGAGAATAGATTACAATAGAGCAAAATAGAGTGGAATACAGCACAATACAGCACAACAGAGTAGAGCACAATGGAGTATGATAGTAGAATAGAATAGAATAGAGAACAGAGTGAAATAGAACAATAGAGGAATAGAGTAGAATAGAGCACAATAGACTATAATTGCTTTCACAACATTTGTACACAACATCCGAAAAAAAGAAATTGAATTAAACTGAAATTCTATTCAATTGAGTACAATAGAGAATAGAGTACAATAGGACAGAACACACTAGAGTAGAAAAGAGTAGCATAGAGCACACTAGAGTTATAGAGTAGAATAGAGCACAATAAAGTAGAATAGAGAATACTAGAGTAGAATAGAGTAGAAAATAATAGAATAGAGCACAGTGGAAAATAATAGAGTACAATGGAGGTGGGATAGAGTGCAGAGCACACTACAGTAGAACAGAGCACAAAAGAGTGAATTAGAGTAGAATACATTGTGACAGTTATTGATATATATGAGCCACCTGAACTAACAGAATAACGTAGATTAGAATAGAGTACAGTGGAGTAGAATAGAGTACATTGGAATAGAATAGAGAACAGTGTAGTGAAATCAAGTAGTACTGTAGTAGAATAGAGTACAGTGAAGTAAAATGGAGTGGTAGTGGAGTACAATAGATACAGCGGAGTAGAGTAGAATACAGTGGAGTAGAATAGAGTATAGTGGAGTAGAGTACAATACAGTGGAGTTGAAAATAGTAGTGGAGAAGAGTAGAACACAGTGGAGTAGAATATAGTAGTGGAGTAGAGTAGAATACAATGGAGTAAAATAGAGTAGTAGTGGGGTAGAATAGAATATAGTGAAGTAGAATAGAGTAGTAATGAAGTAGATTAGAGTACAGTGAAGTAGATTAGAGTACAGTGAAGTAGAATAGAGTACTTATGGAGTAGCAGTGGAGTATAAATGAATACAGTGAAGTAGAAAAGAGTAGTAGTAGCGTAGCAGTGGAGTAGAATAGAATACAGTGGGGTGAAATAGAGTAGTAGTGGAGCAGAATAGAGTACAGTGAAGTAGAATACAGTACAATGGAGCAGAATAGAATACAGTGGAGCAGACTAGAATATTCTAGTTGTAGTGGAGTAAAATAGAGTAGTAGTGGAGTAAAATAGAATACAGTGGAGTAGAACTGAGTAGTAGTGGAGTAGAATAGAGTAGAGTAGAATAGAATACAGTGGAGTAGAATAGAGTAGAGTAGAATAGAATACAGTGGAGTAGAATAGAGTAGAGTAGAATAGAATACAGTGGAGTAGAACTGAGTAGTAGTGGAGTAGAATAGAGTGCAGTATAGTAGAATAGAATACAGTGGAGCAGAATAGAGCACAGTAGAGTAGAATAGAGAAGTAGTGGAGTAGAATAGAATAACAGTGGAGTAGAATAGAATACAGTGGAGTAGAACTGAGTAGTAGTGGAGTAGAATAGAGCGCAGTATAGTAGAATAGAATACAGTGGAGCAGAATAGAATACAGTAGAGTAGAATAGAGTAGTAGTGGAGTAGAATAGAATAACAGTGGAGTAGAATAGAATACAGTGGAGTAGAATGGAGTACAGTACAGTAGGATAGAATACAGTGAAGTAGAATAGTAGTGGAGTAGAGTAGAACAGAGTAGTAGTGGAGTAGAGTAGAATAGAATACAGTGGAGTAGAATAGAGTGCAGTAGAGTAGAATAGAATACAGTGGAGCAGAATAGAGTACAGTAGAGTAGAATAGAGTAGTAGTGGAGTAGAATAGAATAACAGTGGAGTAGAATAGAATACAGTGAAGTAGAATAGAGTAGTGGAGTAGAATAGAGTACAATGGAGTAGAATAGAATACAGCAGAGTAGAATATAGTCGTATTGGAGTAGAATAGAGTAGAGTGGAATAGAATACAGTGAAGTAGAATATAGTCATATTGGAGTAGAATAGAGTAGAGTGGAATAGAATACAGTGAAGTAGAATATAGTAGTGGAGTAGAATAGAGTACAGTGGAGTAGAATAGAATTAAGTGGAGTAGAATAGAATAGTGGAGTAGAATAGAGTAGAGTGGAGTAGAATAGAATTAAGTGGAGTAGAATAGAGTAGTGGAGTAGAATAGAGTAGTGGAGTAGAATAGAACACAGTGAAGTAGAATAGAGTACAGTAGAGTAGAATAGAGTAGTAGTGGAGTAGAATAGAATACAATGGAGTAGAATAGAGTAGCAGTTGAGTAGAACAGAGTAGCAGTCGAGTAGAATAGAGTAGCAATGGAGTAGAATAGAATATTCTAGTTGTAATGGAGGAGAATAGAGTGCAGTATAGTAGAATAGAATACAGTGGAGCAGAATAGAGCACAGTAGAGTAGAATAGAGTAGTAGTGGAGTAGAATAGAATAGCAGTGGAGTAGAATAGAATACAGTGGAGTAGAATGGAGTACAGTACAGTAGGATAGAATACAGTGAAGTAGAACAGAGTAGTAGTGGAGTAAAATAGAGTGCAGTAGAGTAGAATAGAATACAGTGGAGCAGAATAGAGTACAATAGAGTAGAATAGAGTAGTAGTGGAGTAGAATAGAATACAATGGAGTAGAATAGAGTAGTGAAGTAGAATAGAGTACAGTAGAGTAGAATAGAGTAGTAGTGGAGTAGAATAGAGTAGCAGTTGAGTAGAACAGAGTAGCAGTCGAGTAGAATAGAGTAGCAATGGAGTAGAATAGAATATTCTAGTTGTAGTGGAGGAGAATAGAGTGCAGTAGAGTAGAATAGAGTAGTAGTGGAGTAGAATAGAATACAGTGGAGTAGAATGGAGTACAGTACAGTAGGATAGAATACAGTGAAGTAGAATAGAGTAGTAGTGGAGTAGAGTAGAACAGAGTAGTAGTGGAGTAGAATAGAGTGCAGTAGAGTAGAATAGAATACAGTGGAGCAGAATAGAATAACAGTGGAGTAGAATAGAATACAGCAGAGAAAGTAAACGGGGAGAGAAAGTAAAAAAATATTGAAAAAATAAAAATAATAATAATAATAAAGTGTGAGTGTTCGAGCAAGTGTGTCGGTGTGGGGTTGCTTGTGTTTGTGAGTGTGTGTTTGTGTGTGTGTGTGTGTGAGGTGTGCAGGAATGCATGGGTGTAATCAAGAGGTTGAGTCATTCATCATTGGAGTGGATTAAAATAATAATCAAAAAAATCTAAAATAATAGAAAAAGTTCAAGCGCATTTCCGGGCTTGTGACAGAGCGCCAGAACATCTATTAAGTTAACAGTCTATTCATCTCCATAGCATACAAGCTTCATTTTTTCTACCTGTATAATATCACTGATTCTAGATATCTGCTTCAAGTACCATTTTCAGTAATTTGGGGTTTTCGCAAAGGTGTACGAAAGCTGCGAAGGCTGAGTAGTAGTGGAGTAGAATAGAGTGCAGTATAGTAGAATAGAATACAGTGGAGCAGAATAGAGCACAGTAGAGTAGAATAGAGAAGTAGTGGAGTAGAATAGAATACAGTGGAGTAGAATGGAGTACAGTACAGTAGGATAGAATACAGTGAAGTAGAACAGAGTAGTAGTGGAGTAGAATAGAGTGCAGTAGAGTAGAATAGAATACAGTGGAGCAGAATAGAGTAGTAGTGGAGTAGAATAGAGTGCAGTAGAGTAGAATAGAATACAGTGGAGCAGAATAGAATACAGCAGAGTAGAATATAGTCGTATTGGAGTAGAATAGAGTAGAGTGGAATAGAATACAGTGAAGTAGAATATAGTAGTGGAGTAGAATAGAGTACAGTGGAGTAGAATAGAATTAAGGGGAGTAGAATAGAGTAGTGGAGTAGAATAGAATACAGTGGAGTAGAATAGAATTAAGGGGAGTAGAATAGAGTACAGTGGAGTAGAACAGAGTAGTGGAGTAGAATAGAATACAGTAGAGAAGAATATAGTAGTAGTGGAGTAGAATAGAGTAGTAGCATTATAGAACAGAGTACAAAACAGTAGAATAGAACACAGTGAAGTAGAATAGAGTACAGTAGAGTAGAATAGAGTAGTAGTGGAGTAGAATAGAATACAATGGAGTAGAATAGAGTAGTGGAGTAGAATAGAGTAGTGGAGTAGAATAGAATACAATGGAGTAGAATAGAGTAGCAGTTGAGTAGAACAGAGTAGCAGTCGAGTAGAATAGAGTAGCAATGGAGTAGAATAGAATATTCTAGTTGTAGTGGAGGAGAATAGAGTGCAGTATAGTAGCATAGAATACAGTGGAGCAGAATAGAGCACAGTAGAGTAGAATAGAGTAGTAGTGGAGTAGAATAGAATACAATGGAGTAGAATAGAGTAGTGAAGTAGAATAGAGTACAGTAGAGTAGAATAGAGTAGTAGTGGAGTAGAATAGAGTAGCAGTTGAGTAGAACAGAGTAGCAGTCGAGTAGAATAGAGTAGCAATGGAGTAGAATAGAATATTCTAGTTGTAGTGGAGGAGAATAGAGTGCAGTATAGTATAATAGAATACAGTGGAGCAGAATAGAGCACAGTAGAGTAGAATAGAGTAGTAGTGGAGTAGAATAGAATAACAGTGGAGTAGAATAGAATACAGCAGAGTAGAATATAGTCGTATTGGAGTAGAATAGAGTAGAGTAGAATAGAATACAGTGAAGTAGAATATAGTAGTGGAGTAGAATAGAATACAGTGGAGTAGAATAGAATTAAGTGGAGTAGAATAGAGTAGTGGAGTAGAATAGAATTAAGTGGAGTAGAATAGAGTAGTGAAGTAGAATAGAGTACAGTAGAGTAGAATAGAGTACAGTAGAGTAGAATAGAGTAGCAGTTGAGTAGAACAGAGTAGCAGTCGAGTAGAACAGAGTAGCAATGGAGTAGAATAGAATATTCTAGTTGTAGTGGAGTAGAATAGAATTAAGTGGAGTAGAATAGAGTAGTGGAGTAGAATAGAATACAGTAGAGTAGAATAGAATACAATGGAGTAGAACAGAGTAGCAGTCGAGTAGAACAGAGTAGCAATGGAGTAGAATAGAATATTCTAGTTGTAGTGGAGTAGAATAGAATTAAGTGGAGTAGAACAGAATTACGTGGAGTAGAATAGAGTACAGTAGAGTAGAATACTAGTGGATTAGAATTGCTTGTTATTTTTATTATCCGGTGTCGACCTGAGGAGGATGGGTTCCCCTCCTCTCGACCCGAGGCAGTTTTTCCTGGCTTTGTGGCAACTTTCACTGTGAAAATTGCAATATGAATCGAATTAAACTGAATTGAATAGAGTTGAACAGAAGAAGAATCACTCTGACAGGCGCTCGTTTTTTTAAATCATGATTTTTATTAATTTTTTTTTACTTTTGCAGAACATAAAACAGTATTGTGGGTTTTGTCTTCACCACATACACTATGTATTCACATAATACACCAAACAGCTACAAGGAGAGAGACCGAACGAAAGAAAAACACTTTATACATACTGCATACTCGACATGAAAAAATAGAACCAAGAGCAATCTTGAACTCATATGGGAATGTAGCTGCCAGTTATTTCTTTTTTTTTTTGTTTTGTTTACTTTTTTTTTTTTTAATTATGTATATCTGGACATGATCAATGGTTCGATACTGAGTGCTGACGGGAAGAGAAAGTAAAAAAATACTGAAAAAATAAAAATAATAATAATAATAAAGTGTGAGTGTTCGAGCAAGTGTGTCGGTGTGGGGTTGCTTGTGTTTGTGAGTGTGTGTTTGTGTGTGTGTGTGTGTGAGGTGTGCAGGAATGCATGGGTGTAATCAAGAGGTTGAGTCATTCATCATTGGAGTGGATTAAAATAATAATAAAAAAAAATTGTAAATCGAAAATAATAGAAAAAGTTCAAGCGCATTTCCGGGCTTGTGACAGAGCGCCAGAACATCTATTAAGTTAACAGTCTATTTATCTCCATAGCATACAAGCTTCATTTTTTCTACCTGTATAATATCACTGATTCTAGATATCTGCTTCAAGTACCATTTTCAGCAATTTGGGGTGAGTTAAAAACTGAGAGAGACAGAGAGAGGAAGAGATCTGCCGAGAAATTTGAGTGCTTTGTATTAAATTATGAGAATCATACAGTCTTTCAACATCTGAAAAGAGAAAAGCATCAGCACCATAGACATTTCCTATACGCTTAAATCTGAGACAAGGCTTCATAGATCATATTAAAGATTTCCCCCCCCCCCAAAAAAAAAAAAACCCAAACCCAAACCCAAACCCAGCACAACAACAGTTCAGCTTCCCTCGCTATGCTTATCGCGTCGCATCGCTTCTACAGTGACCTCTAGGGGTAGCACCATGGTTAAAAGATTCACTGCCGTCGAAGAGAAGAGCACGGCTTCAAGAAACTCATGAGTCTGAAATCCCACCCTCGGGAATCCAGCACAGTTTCGCGTCGTTGGGTTGGGTTTCGCAAGGTGTACGAAAGCTGCGAAGGCGGCAAACGCTCAGAACCTGGAGTCACATTCAAAATCCGCGCCATCCGCCATAATCGGGCTTAATCCGACATAATCCGGCATAATCCGGCATAATCTGCGTACGCACCCGTTCGCTTCAGCCAGAGCACTAAAAACCATTAAAAGTAAGAATAAGAAACATTGTCCACTTGTAAAATCGCTTCGGCGGTCAGCTCAATCAGACATTACACCCGGACGCTGTGGTGCTGTGGTTCATGGTGTGGTAGATTAATCTGTCGATTCTTACATCATCATCCTCATCATCATCATTATTATTATCATCATCATCAAGCACTAACCTTACATTTTCCCTCCCGTCTCCAATCACATGGTCGATGCTCAATGTTCATGCATGCTGATTCTCCACGGTTAGCTGTTTTGTTTGTTTGTTCTGTTCTGTCTGGTTTTGACTGGCGGGAGAGGAAGCCTGTATCGGTGGTTGTTCAGAGGTATTGGTCTAAGTACAGTACGTATTAAAAATAATAATAAAAAAAAAAAATGAAACAAAAAACAGCAGTATATTGAGTACAGAGAACATCCGCCAGGGCTCATAAGAGTTTCAACGCACGACCGCCTCGTAATTCAGCATCGGCTCCCTAGTCCTAAACTCCTAACCCATGTATTCAACCCATTGGACACGTATGAGCACCGTCTTTAATGTTTAGGGCCTGACATACTGACAACCGTAGACTAAAAAAATGAAAGGAATCATTCATGATTTATTCCTCACCAGTTAAATAATCTTACCTAAATATTTAACTATTTACATATCTATCTCTCCCAATAAAATTCCATTAAAAAAGCAAAACAAACAAACGAACGAACAGAAAACGAAAAGAGACTAAGATTCAAGTCGTCAATATTACGTTCTTTTTTTTCCTCCTCGTTAAAATCAAGATTAAAAGTGCTTTTATAAAATCTTTTCTTCTATATTTACAATTTGTCTAAAATGAAACAATAAAATCAAAATCAAAGAAAAAAAAAAACAGCAAGCACAATAACAATAATCTTCATAACCATCATCATCATCATTATCATCATGTAATAAATAATAATAATAAAACGATTAAAAAAAAAAGTAGAATATGTATGTGGATTTAGGCCCGAAGGCCTACAGTCTGTAGCGCCGAGTATTAGTAGCATGTTGGGAATGGGATCAGCGTCGCAACATGAGGTAAAGGACTAGAGGACGGCTCCATAAGCACCGGACCCTCCCTTTCAACTGTGAGCACCAAGCAGTCTACTGCCCTGCACCTACCCCCCCACCCCACCCCCCACTCCCAGGAAGCGCTCAGCACGATCACACTCTCGAAAGGCATCATGCTGAGAAGCACCTCAAATTCAGGGGGAGTGGGGGGGTGTGGGGATCAGCTCAGCTCTCAGGGCCAGAGGAGACGGAGGAGGCCAAGAGGAGCTATGGAGTAACTTCAGAGGCATGGAAAGACTGTTAGTAGCACCAACCTCCATGAATGTCCTCTCTCTCTTTCTCTTGGTCTCGCTCCGCTCAGGCTGGCAACCGGAGCTTCAGCCAGACCTAGCAAAGTTCTGGAGCCACGCTTGCTTTTTTTTGACCAGAGCTCGAGATTTCTCAGCTCGCCTAGGTTCCCATTTGGAGCGCCGTTCAGGCTCGGGCCAACGGGGCATTGTAAAGGTGGACCAAACTGCATTAGCACCTCAGAGACCTCTGTCTCACCATGGTCTCATAGGCTGAAATGGATACTGCACCGTGACAAGATGAGTCAGCACCGAGTGGTTGATGACATTGATTCCTCAGGAGAGGCGACCGCACCGAACCCGGGGCGGCTTGTCGCCAAACCCCACCAGTATAAAGAGCACCATCGTTGGTACATCGTTAGCCACCATGACGGTGAGGGCAAGAATCTGAGACAGCTAAGACAGAAAAAAGCACCATTGGAAGGACCAGTAGAGACCTCCAGTATGTAGAAGAGTGGCACAAAACAGAAAGGCCCCCGTCAACGCCAGGACTTCCCTCGCTTATTTTGGTCGCATACTCTGTAATTACAGCATGGAACTAGCCCTCGTTTGAACACCGTCCTTCCTCCAGAGTGTCTCGCGTAGGTTGTAGACACGGGCATGGCTCGCAGTGACGTGAAGGTGCTGTATATATCATGGAGAGGTTAATGGGAGAAAAGGCAAAGGATGGAAAATATAAAAAATAAAAAAAATAAAACAACAACACTCCACCCCCCCCAAACCCCCCAAAAAATGATGATTAGCTTGTTCTCACATTCATATCAAACAAGCGAGACTGACGAAGACGAGGAAGTCGTCAAGAGAGGAAAAGAAAGAATAAAAAGCCCTCAAAAAAACAATCATAATATTAATAACGACATTGATGAAAAACAATACATTTAAAATAAAAAATAGTCATCTTCATAATATAATAACAATACCTGTAATATCAACGCCAACAGTAACAATAGCAATCATAATAATATTGATAATAATAGCAATAATAATTAGAATCATTAAATTCACTTAGGGAGGGTAAACTATGGAATCCCTCCCACGTTGGAGAGAAGAAGAGCACCATAGGCAGCGTGTCCGTTTGGGGGACGCCCAAACTGCCACCAAAACTTGAGGTAAAAAAAAAAAAGAAAATGAAAAATTCAGAAAACCGCCCCTCTATCCTCCCTCTCTCCTGATGGTCAGAGAGGGGATGACGAGCCGGGAGAGGTTCAGGGTTTAAGAAAAGGGTGAGATTCCTTTTTCATTTTAGCACCCTGCATTTCCACTCCCGGCCACAGGGGGGCACCAGTTTGCAAGAGCTTACATAAAGCGACTGTAGTGCCCTGTGAGCTGGGTGAAGGCGTAGGGTGACAAAGTGACCATGGTGGTGGTGTGCTGTGTGGGGGCCATCCGTGTCACCACCCCTTCCCGCTTGTCCTTGGCGGGCCCCAAGGAAGGACTCGAGGCTCCGTCCGCCCACTTGCGCTTCTTGCCGTAGGCCTTGATTTCTTCTTGCGAGAGGCCCAGAAGAGCTGCCTCCTGCTGCCTTTGCCTCGCCCGCTCGGCTAGCAGCTTCATCTTGGCCTCCCACAGCGCTAGGCCATGGCAGGGCTGGTTCAAATTCTTGTGCTGGTAGAACACCAGGGAGATGCGGGTTGGGTGACTGCGATCTGGCTTCTTCAAAGGCGTGGTGGCGTGTAGCTCCCGCCGGGCGCATTCGATGAGAATGGAGCCGTGGCTCGGAGCCACCGCTACTCCTCCGATGTTGGGGTCCAGAAAGTTGTGCTCGCTGTCGGACCACACCTCTTCCTCTTCCAGTTCTCGTTCACTCTGGCTTTCCGCCTCACTCTGCCAGCAAGCTTGCCCGTCCACTTTCTGCAAGGCGTCTGGAAACTGACGGCCCTCTGGAGCCGGAGACAGTGTGCTTCCCGCTGCGGAAGCGCCGCCAGACTTCCAAGCTTTCTCCTGGAGGCCTAATGGTGTTGAGCCTCGACTCTCTGCCACCTGGGACAGCATCTTGTCTGGGAATGCCCCGACTGGGGTGCCCTGTCTAAGTCCCCCAGGACAAAAGCCTGCAGAGCCTATAGGACCCCAAGCCTTGGGCTGTGGACTCGGGGCAGGGCTATCCCAATGGTGCGGGGTACTCGGGTGAGGGGAAGGAGCTGGAGATGGGCCTCCTTTCAAGACCGGGGAGGGAGAAGGAGCAGGGGAGGCCATTGGTGTACCAGGGTAGGAGCTCCACTGCTGCTGTTGATGGGCATACTGAGGATGCTGAGGCTGGGTATGGTGTTGCTGGTGGAGCCGTTGCTTGTCTGGAGTGAACGGTGAATGGGCTAGACCCGGTCTGAGATTTCCGTCCCATCCTTTGGAAGCCAAGCTGCCATTGGGCTTGTGCCCAGACCAGGCGTCAGGCTGCGGGGTAACGCTTGGGGTGTTGGGGCAACTCCGGACCTGCCCATCCGTCCTGCTGTCGTATAGTGGCACCTCCATGGGCTCCTGCTTGATGACCGGTGTGAGGCGGTGTTGATCCGGGGGCGCAGACGGGGTGCGGTTAGGGGGAGCTGGAGACTGGGACAGCTCAGACTGGTGCAGATAGCCAGGGTTGGCCAAGTCGGCTACTTGCTGGCGCTGTTGATCAGAGCGGTTAGGGTATGCTTGTGCCAGCCTGGCCTGAAGGTTTTGGACATCTGGTTTCTGGTCTAATGCAGCAGACTTGGGCCAGGTCCCATTACGTCCCTCGCAGCCCAAGACGTCGGGGTGCAAAAGTGCATTGGGGGGGTGTTTGTAGTAATTGTAGGGCATACCTTGGAGGTTAGGATGGAAGCCATTAATAGGGCCGGGTGCAGATGGCTGGCCATTGGGAAGCAGGCCACCCCTTGCATAGGGACCAGGGAAGGAATAGGCACCATTCATCCCATAGGGATCAGGACACATCTTGCCGTTCCCAAGGCCTGGGTAGCCTTCCAAGTCTCCATTCATGGCCTGAAAGCGCTCAACCAGTTCTTTTTTGATGGTGGGCTTCACCTCTTGTTTTGGAATTGCTAAAAGGAGACACAAAATCATAACATCAGCATCTAGAAAGAGTAATACTTATATCAAGGACTGCCTCACTACACGACTTGTAGTGCCGTGGAGCCGTACCTTTATTGCCTTGCTGTGGGTGAGGTGAACCTGCGAGCCGGACCTCCTTCTTGATCATCTTCTCCGGTGTCTCCACCAGCTGCTGTTTCTTGTTCTTCTTCTCCGACGCAGCTTTCTTGGCCTCTAACCGACGCTGCCGGCAGGACTTGGCAGGCTCCGGGAGTTTCCGGACCTCTCGGCGGAAACTGTTGAGCACCTGGATAGCACCCGTCTGTATTTTGCGGCGCTGGTTCTCCTCGCTACCGAACTCGTCCACCGGGGAGACCTTATAAAGCGGAAGCACATGAAGCTGCTCGTCGTCTGGGATCTTCCCCACCTGCCGATTGTCCTCTTTCGTAAGAGTGCAGACCTGAAAACAAGAACGCTGGACTGAATACAGAGCCGGGGAACCAGTCAGCAGTGTTCCCTGATGGCTACCAGTGAGCGACTGAAGTGTGGGTTGCTAGGTGTTGTTATGCTTGTTGTATAATATAGTAAACTGTCCCTTGGGAATAGAATACAGTGGAGTAGAATAGAGTAGTAGTGGAGTATAACAGAATACAGTGGAGTAAAATAGAGTAGTAGTGGAGTAGAATAGAATACAGTGGAGTAAAATAGAGTAGTAGTGGAGTAGAATAGAATACAGTGGAGTAAAATAGAGTAGTAGTGGAGTAGAATAGAGTAGTAGTGGAGTAGAATAGAATACAGTGGAGTATAATAGAGTAGTAGTGGGGTAGAATAGAGTTCTGTGAAGTAGAATAGAGTACAGTAGAGGAGAATAGAGTACAGTGGAGTAGAATAGAATACAGTAGAGGAGAATAGAGAACGGTGGAGTAGAATACTGTAGTAGTGGAGTAATCTGCATATAACACACACAACAAACACATGCACTCCACCACTTTTTCACACACACACACACACACACACACACACGCGCACACACACACACACACACACACCGTACCACAGTGCAGCCGTTGTAGAGGTTATGCTGGTCTTTGTGAGCATGGGCGCAGAAGTCCATGCATGCAGTGATGCCTGAAAAGGGCCGTCCTTCTTGCAAACCCAGCCGGCAATCTGTTGCTACCTTTTCATTCATGCACTGTGGGAAAAAAACAAGGAATACGCCATTATTACCCATCAGCCAAAGCGGCACAGACTACCTCTTTGCTCTTCATTTTCTCTGGTGTTTGGTAAACATGGCATTAGACCCACTGTATTAGAAGCTGCTTAGATTAGAACTGAATTAGGAAGCTTTTTTCATCAATAAATGAAGACATATGTGGTCTTTCCTGCCTTTTAGTAACTGATCCTGCTCTGCTTATCTTCTCTTATGTATTACAGCATGGCCTGCACAGCCTTGAGGATACAACACCCTGCATGCTGTTCATATAGCTTTCCTCTACATTATCGCTTCAACACCACAGGCCGTCACAGGCTGCACATACAATGTTCCCATACCCAACAGTTGTGATAACTGAAGTGCACTGCACTATGGGCACAAATATAAATGGCAAAATTTGTGAAAATCTATAAATTGAGTTAATAGAAGCTTAAAGCTCTTTTCTCAAATCTATATTACTGGACAATAGTACACACATAATTCATTTTTATAAAAAACAGCATTTCCTGCTGGCATCTACTCAGGTTTTAATAGAGGAGGTTTGAGGCAAAGGTGATTATTTATTATGTACTTTACTGCTTCATTAGCCCCAAAGCCTGAAATCAAGCCAATCAAACTGAACTAGCAGTGAAATAAAACATGTAAAGTCACATTAAAAAACATGCAAGGTGCAAGATGGAAAGAAAGGCTAAAAAAATTAAATAAAACAATAAAAATATATAGAGAAAAAATCTAGGTAAAAAACAAACACACACACACACACACACACACACACATATATATATATATATATATATATATATATATATATATATATAGATAGATAGATAGATAGATATTTAGGATTTTTATCATTTAATTTTTAAAATGAAAAGTATATCTAGATATAAATATATAAATTATAATTATAAATACAAAAAATAAAAGAAATATAGAGAATAAAAATACAGAGATAAAAATATAAGGGAAAAATATACATTATGTGTAAATAAATAAATATATATATATATAATAATAGAGATTGAGTGATAGAGTGATTTACAGAAATGACTATAGAACAAAAGCATAAATTGTAGCTACAAAATGAATAGTAATTAAAATATAAGCTAAAAAAAGAACTATATATATATATATATATAATAAGATTATAGAAATAAAAAATATAAAACAATATTAAAAATATTAAAACACAAATTAACACATAATATGCATAAAAATAGAGACTATAGATATAGGGATATGGTGTGAAGTTGGATGTATAAAGGAGATTTTAAAGGAGAATCTGAATCTGAGGAAAACATTCATTTCTCCTCTAGGAAAGCTGTCCCTTCCACAGTGTCTAAGCAAATGCCTCTGGCTGCTCTTACCTGGTTGCTGTATGCCTGAGGGGCCAGCTTCTTATACAAAGGTGCCACCCTAGTGGCCAGGTCCTGGAAGTTATCCCTGAGAAGCTCCTCCTGCAGAGGGAGGATACACCAGCAGTCATTTTCAGGTCTATATTACATGTTTATATTACTACAAAGTAGCACTGAAATAGTTATGAATAACAACTGATGAAGTCACTGACCTCTTTGGGGTGTTCTCCTTGCAGTCTGAACTTGCGGGGTGTCTTGCTGCGGGCGTACTTACAGCCGTTGAAGTACATGCTCCAGGAACACCCGAAAGAGAAGGAAGCACCACAGGTCTCGGAGTCTTTCCCCTGGCATGCACACGTACGGCTGCAGAGAGAAAAGCACAGCACTTCAGCATGCAGACTATCTAGAACTGTCTGGAGGTTCTAGAGTTCAGTGCTTTCACTGATCTAACAATAATAACCAAACACTCCACTTGGTTCAGGCGTGACGTAGGGAGCTCTGAGCCCGACGGTGATACAGCAGGAGTCGCACGATTGGTATGATGAGATCAGTCTATGCAGAAAAGGCTAGAACCTTTAGAACTTTTACAACTTTTAGAACAGCTCCTGTGATGTTCTGTAGATCTTGACTTATTCCTTTATACTGAGTTCTAAGAATAAAGGTTATGGTTCTTGGCTTGCATATATATTTAGTATAGAACCTTCCCTTTATGCTTAGGGTTCTTTAGACAGTCCTAAAAAAATGAAGGTTCCTACAAGGCTCTTGGCTTGTATATAGTTCTATATAAGTTCTATTTGTAATTCGAGTAGAACCTTTCTTTTATGCTGAGGTTCTTTAATATTTAACCGTGTTGGGCACAGCTGGGGCACTGCTGTCTGTGTAGGGTAGGGTTCTTAGGGTTCTATAATGTAAAATATAATTTAAAACATCTTAAAATGGTTATAAATAAACGTCATATAAATTATTTTTAGTAAATAAAGTTTATTCAATTATTTTTTATGAAGTAAAAATGAAATAAAGTGGGTTGAAATGAGGGCTGTGTCCCACAGAACTATGATTTAACTCTCATGGCTGTGTTTTTGGCTGTACCACATATACCCGGCATGCTTCTATTTGGTTCTAGGAGATCTATGAATTACTCATTAGGCGACTCTTAGCTTTGCTCAGGGCTACTCCTTAAGCTCGGCCGGTTAAACCATTTCTCGCCCACAGTCGGGGCTCTGTTCTCTGTGTAATTCTAAACCGCGATCAAGTGTTAGCATTTTTTAACAGGTTTTTAAAGTTTTCCAGGCTTGGAAAAATGATTTATAATACATAACGTCTTCAATTTGGTTTTTATTAAATGTCAAACAATAAAGCGGGCTGGAAAGTGCGCCGCATGCCGCAAGAGCAGGATTTAATTCACAATAATTCTGCTTGGTTTGTTTTGGCTCCACAAAATGTGCATTACTGTCAAAGCAGATGTTGCCTGGCAGGCCAAATGAAAACCATTCGCTGGACCAAACTGCCTGGCGAGCTGCACCAACAGGAACGTCCACAAATGAAAATGTCCAGCTTATTACTGCGGCTCGTACTAAAGTAAAGCGCACAGCTCTGGAGAGCTGCAGCACTGCTACGCTGTGTTTTTCCCTGCAGGACCAGGCTGGGCTCAGGGGTCTTCAGGTCAAACCGCAGTGCAGGTTAATGATTACCTGCTGTAACTCATCTGAATCAACTCAACAGCTAAGGTCCACGTCTTTTGTTAGGTAATGCAGGTGTGTCAGAAACACTAAGGGGGGAGGAAAACGCTGGCTCTCTAGGGGCTGAAGTAGGGAGTTACCTTTGTACTGTTGGAAGTGACACACTCGAGCACACTGCTGTAAGGAGGTCAGAGGCTCCCAGGAAAGTCAGGAAAGCAGTGATTATTTGAATGATTTTAAAGCAGAGCTTTTCTGTGCTGGACTGGTGAGCTCTGCTGTGTCTCGTTTAAACTGTCTGAAGGCCTGTATGTGGGCCTGTAGTTTGGATCCCTGCCTTCAAACAACATACGGTAACGATTTAGCATCATAGCAGTTACTGAATCATTTATAGGAGATACTGAATCATTTATAGGAGATACTGAATCATTTATAGCAGATACGGGACCATTTATAGTATATGCTACATAATTTTTAGTAGTAAGTGAACCATTTAGAGTACTAACTGAATAATTTATAGGAGATACTGAATCATTTATAGCAGATACGGGACCATTTATAGTATATGCTACATTATTTTTAGTAGTAAGTGAACCATTTAGAGTACTAGCTGAATCATTTACAGGAGACACTGAATTATTTATAGGAGACACTGAATCATTTATAGGAGATACTGAATCATTTATAGGAGATACTGAGTCATTTATAGCAGATACGGGACAATTTATAGTATATGCTAAACTATTTAAAGTAGTAAGTGAAAAATTTAGAGTACTAACTGAATCATTTATAGGAGACACTGAATCATTTATAGGAGACATTGAATCATTTATAGGAGATACTGAATCATTTATAGCAGATACAGGACAATTTATAGTATATGCTAAATCATTTATAGTAGTAAGTGAACCATTTAGAGTGCTAACTGAATCATTTATAGGAGACATTGAATCATTTATAGTAGATACTGAATCATTTATAGGAGATACTGAATAATTTATAGGAGACACAATCATTTATAGGAGACATTGAATCATTTATAGGAAATACTGAATCATTTATAGGAGACACTGAGTCATTTATAGCAGATACGGGACAATTTATAGTATATGCTAAACTATTTAAAGTAGTAAGTGAAAAATTTAGAGTACTAACTGAATCATTTATAGGAGACACTGAATCATTTATAGGAGACATTGAATCATTTATAGGAGATACTGAATCATTTATAGCAGATACAGGACAATTTATAGTATATGCTAAATCATTTATAGTAGTAAGTGAACCATTTAGAGTGCTAACTGAATCATTTATAGGAGACATTGAATCATTTATAGTAGATACTGAATCATTTATAGGAGATACTGAATAATTTATAGGAGACACTGAATCATTTATAGGAGACATTGAATCATTTATAGGAGATACTGAATCATTTATAGGAGACACTGAGTCATTTATAGCAGATACGGGACAATTTATAGTATATGCTAAACTATTTAAAGTAGTAAGTGAAAAATTTAGAGTACTAACTGAATCATTTATAGGAGACACCGAATCATTTATAGGAGACATTGAATCATTTATAGGAGATACTGAATCATTTATAGCAGATACGGGACAATTTACAGTATATGCTAAATCATTTATAGTAGTAAGTGAACCATTTAGAGTACTAACTGAATCATTTATAGGAGACATTGAATCATTTATAGGAGACACTTAATCATTTATAGGGGATATGGGACCATTTATAGTATATGCTAAATTATTTATAGTAGTAAGTGAACCATTTAGAGTACTAACTGAATCATTTATAGGAGATACTGAATCATTTATAGTATATGCTACATCATTTTTAGTAGTAAGTGAACCATTTAGAGTACTAACTGAATCATTTATAGGAGACATTGAATGATTTATAGCAGATACGGGACAATTTATAGTATATGCTACATCATTTAAAGTAGTAACTAACCATTTAGTATTAACTGAATAATTTATAGAAGATACTGAACCATTTACAGCAGATGCTGGATGTTTTATAGCAGTAATTGAATCATTTATAATAGATACTGAGACATTTATGATGGATTCTAAATAATTCATTATAGATACTCAACCATCTATAGTTACTGCATTATTTACAGCCGATACTGAATCATTTACAACAGTAACTGAATCATTTATAATAGATTCGGAATCATTTATAGTAGATAAATGATATCTATATATCATGTATCGTATCTAGTAAATAATGTATTGCAGTTACTGAATCTTTTATAGTTGGATAATGAACCATTTACAGTAGATGCTGAATGTTTTATAGCAGTAATTAAATCATTTATAAGAGATACTGAATCTTTTATAGTAGATAATGAACCATTAACAATAGATGCTTGTTTTATAGCAGTAATTGAATCATATATAGCAAATACTGAATCAGTTCTAGTAATTAAATTCTTTTAGGTTGATAGATTCATTTATACCTCTTACTGAATCATTTACAGTATACACTGAATTATTTATAGTAAATACAGAATTGTTTAAAGCAGTTACTGAATCATTTCGATGCAGGTCACAATTTCAATTGTGTTCATGAATTATTTAAGTTTATTATTATTATTATTATTTAATTATTTATTTAACTGAACCATTTATAGCAGTAATTGAACCATGTATAGTAGATAATGAATCATTTATAGTAGATAATGAGCCATTTATAGTCAATACTGAATTATTTATAGTAGATAATGAGCCATTTATAGTAGATACTGAATTATTTATAGTAGATAATGAGCCATTTATAGTAGATACTGAATCATTTATAGCAGTAACTGAACCATTTATAGCAGTAATTGAACCATTTATAGTAGATACTGAATCATTTATAGTAGATAATGAGCCATTTATAGTAGATACTGAATCATTTATAGTAGATAATGAGCCATTTATAGTCAATACTGAATTATTTATAGTAGATAATGAGCCATTTATAGTAGATACTGAATTATTTATAGTAGATAATGAGCCATTTATAGTAGATACTGAATCATTTATAGCAGTAACTGAACCATTTATAGCAGTAATTGAACCATTTATAGTAGATACTGAATCATTTATAGTAGATAATGAGCCATTTATAGTAGATACTGAATCATTTATAGTAGATAATGAGCCATTTATAGTCAATACTGAATTATTTATAGTAGATAATGAGCCATTTATAGTAGATACTGAATCATTGCTAGTAGATAATGAGCCATTTATAGTAGTAACCGAACCATTTGTAGTAGATACTGAATAATCTATAGTAGATACTGAATTATTTATAGTAGATAATGAGCCATTTATAGTAGATACTGAAGCATTTACTGAATCATTTATAGTAGACACTGAATCATTTATAGCAGATCCTGAATCATTTATAACAGTAACTGAATCGTGTATAATAGCCGCTAACATCACTGTATCCCAGTCTGGGCCTCAGGTGTTGGAAAAAACATTGCTATAGGTTCCCCTGTAGTGTGATATAACCCATAGATTAAATTGTATACCTCTGAAAATGTACAATTATTATTATATTGCACTAATTACTGTATTAAATCAATATTATGAGCTTATATTAAAGCAGGCCTAGTTCTGTCTCTCTCACTCACTCGTCGTTGAGGCCACAGCGGCGGCTGGTGGGGTTGCCGTATTTGGTCAGCGTGTCGGAGATCTCTCGGTACAGTTTATCCCCCACAGCCCGCGAAACGCCCTCCCAGGCCAGGATGAGGATGATGATGACAGCGTTGGCACAGTGGTGACCCGCCCGGTGCCGCACCAAACACAGCAGCTTCTCCTTCTCGCTGCTGCGCCGAATCACCTGCAGGGGGCAGACAAGGATGGAGAGGAAGACGGATGGTGGGGGGAGGGGGGTATTAATAAAAGTGTTCTCTTCAACATGATCTAAGGATTATTAATGTACACTTTATGGAGAAAAATGGACAAAAGTATTGAGACACCTGCTCATTCACTCTTTCTTCTGAAATCAGGGGTATTAAAAAGAGCAAGGAGGCTTTCTACTACATTTTGGAGGAGCATGTGTCCACAAATATTTGGACATATAGTGTACTCTTCTTAATCATTTTCCAATCATTAGTACCATTTTAACATCAGCTTCTGACTTTCCACCCCGTCACACTCACTTGTTTTGCCTATAAATATTGTACTGTTGCTTTTTTAATGACATCACACAGAGGAAGTGACATCATTTGAGCCTTTGGAGCAGCCAGGAACAGAAAAAAGGCATGTTGATGTTGTTATACATTGTTTATTCACCCGTTATTCACATTTATTTAGATTCTGGCTCCCCTGTCTGAGTTAAAAGGATCATTTTAATCATTTTAATTTTTTGGAATAATTTAAATATTTATTTAATATATAAATATTTTTAGTTTTTTGAAAGATGGACGTCTTTGTCACCGACTTTTATCACTATTTCAATTCAAAATCACAATTTCAGACAAAATCATCACTATTTTATCAAAAATTCAATAAATAAATTCAGGGAAATAATGAAAGTAGTAGTTTGATTATATACAGCTTCACAACGTTGCAGCAGAACAGACGCACACACAGCGGGAGTTACACTGAATGATCCTCCAGAAGCTTTATATGAGCAGGGAAAATGTCGCTATTGGCACTATAAGGATTATCTACCATCAGCACATATGCTTTCAACCATAAACCCATTAGCTGGGAGTGCGAGTGTGTGTTTGTATGTGTGCTAAGGGGAGTGCAACCCCCCGCTGCTTTATAGCTCTGGGCTAATGATAACAGGTTGCCTGCCTTCCAGGGATCGGGTCGCTGCAATCACCCTCTCAAACACACGAACACATACCCAGCGTAGACCCCTATGTCCTCACTACACTGGAGTCCCATCAGAATGGGCAGATAACTGCTTTTTAAATACATAAGCAGCTTTATTGAGGTGTCTGACTGAGTTAGGAACCAAATTTATTATTAAATTTAATTATTAGTATTAAAGTTATTACCATATTAAGTACAGCAACATACACTACTAGCCCAAGTTCTGCAACACGAGGCTCAGAGTGGCTCAGTGGTCGAACAAGCTACACTGTGAAAAGTAGAAGATCCTTGATGAACCTTTGGGGGTGCATCAGTTTGAAACTGTGGAGGAACTTTTTAAGGTGCTTTGAGGAGGCTTTTAGAAGATTCCTAGAAGGTTCCTCAAAGCTAAAGAACCTCCAAAGGGATCGTACACTTAACAGTGTAGGGTCCGAGAGACGTGAGTTCGAAATCCGAGCCATGCCGCTTTGCCATCAGCGGCCGGAGCCTGAGAGAGCACAACCGACCGAGCCGGCTGGCCGTGCCGTGTCGGCTGCCTGGCAATGCAGTACTGGTGCCACCTTAAAAAGACGTGCTACCCTTCTAGTGTCGGGAGCGTTGCTAGTGCTTGGGAGTGTTCTGAAACTTTTGACTGATAGTGTACATTCAAAAGACAGTACCAATTAAAAAGCACATCTTAGCGAGTCCTGGCTGGACACACTGGAGACTGTGCTCGTCAGCAGGACATGCCATCATCGTCATTATACTCACCCACTTGGCGATAGGGCATCCTTGCGAACTCTTGCCCTCCCTTCCCGTGAAGATCACCTTCTCTATACGGATGGCCTCCCCCTTCTCTCCATACCTGCAGCGGAAAACACATACAGAAAGACGGGTCAGCTCAGACGGGTTCAATCTATTTATTAAGGGGTGTAACTGAAAGTAGCTGAATGCATTCATAAGCAGGGGCGTCCACAAATATATGGACACGTTGTGTCATATTCTTGATCACTGGTACCATTTTAACATCGGAATGTACTGCTGCTTTAAAGGACATCACAAAGGGGAAGTGACATCATTAGAGTCTTTGAAGCAGCCATGAACAAAAAACAAAAACAAACAGGCAAGCTTTGATGTTTTATGTTTCTTTTATGTTCAAAGGATCATTTTAACAATTCAAATTTGAATGGCTGAGGTGGGAAATACGTTTTTTTGGATGATGAATGTATCTTTATGTCACAGATTTAAAATATATATATATATTGTACAGTGGAAATGGCACCAGCAATCATCACTGGACATCACTGGACATCACTGGACGTACAGGGTACGAGCAGCACCACTTCAAACTGTCCATCTAATCAGACCCCCCGCCGTCTCACAGCAATCAACACGACACTGAAGCCCAAAAAGGCTGGTTCCAAAGGCCGATCCGCTCCGAGAGCCCTTCCAGCTTCAAGTACGGCTCGGCTCGACCCGTCATCCTTTAAGATCCACGGAAGACGAGCGTCCAGACTTTTTACTGTCCTGCACTGAGGTGGTGGAACGAACTTCCCCTGGGTGTCCGAACAGCAGAGTCCAGCGCTCGCTGTCCTCAAACCCAGACTGAGGACCCTCCTCTTCTGAGAGTACTCAGGCTAAGAGAAGAGTACTATGGTCTCTATATTGACTTGTGGAGCACTTTTGTATGTGCTTGTGAAGTATTTATGTACTCCATACGTCCAAATGTTTGTGGACACCCCTTCAGCTAATGAATGCATCCAGCTATTTTTTATTGTACTTGTCTAGTCCCAGTAGATAAGTCTCAGGAGCAGGTAAACATGAGCTAGAGGGGTGTAAAGCCCCCCAGCATTGAGCTGTGAAGCAGTGGAAGAACTGTGTTCTCTGGAGTGATGGACCCTGGGGCTCCATCCAGTACTTTAGGGATGAGTTGGACAGTTGGTTTGGGATCTATCCAGCATCCTGACCATCACTAACGCTCACTAGATTCATCAGATTAGGCCTTCATCCTCAGGACACCATTTCTACTCTATATTTACACACAGGTCAGACTTTACTAAGCACATGTGCACGGGAACCCATTCAGCATTCAGCCCCACCTCCTCATTGGTCACTGTTGTCAGTATGCGAGTGGTCAGGGTGCTTACCGCGAACCGTGGACCCCCTAAACCCCCTACCCAAGCCCCCCCATTCATCTACAATCACACACTCCAGCGGAGAAGCATCCAACTCCGCAGGGTGGCCCTGGCGGGGTCAGAGGTGATGTTGGGATGAGGCTTAGATTCAGAAAGTTTTAGTTCCTACGTCACTCTCAAAACACAAACAAAAGGGGCGCATCCCCCTCCTCTGACCCCTTGTCCACTGACCCCTTCGCCCCCTTTTAGGCAGGGATGACTCAGCTCTTTAGAGAGGCTTTAGAAATATGCCCACAATGTGGTCAATCACTTGCCCCCTGTCGAGAAGAAGCAAAAAAAGAGCGGGAGAGAGAGCGCGGGGGAGTTCGGCTAGGGTGGAGGTGCTCCGACCACTGCTCTGATCTGCACAGCACTGTGGAAAAGTTTCAGGCACCCTATCTAGGCAGCAAAACACTGATATTAGAATAAACACTAATACAAGTGGTGGTGGTTCTCCATCACTGTGTTCATAAGACGGCCAGATAGAAGGGGGGGGGGGGGGGGGGTTTGAGGGGAGGAGGAGAAACGAAGTAAACAGTAGAGGAGAAGAGAGAGATGCCTATCCACAGCTGTGGAAGTGTCCTGTGCCAGGATCCTCTAGATACGGCTCCACTATAACACACAGGGGCAAACTGTGCACCAGCAATGGGCCTGTGTCTATTTACCCCTCAAAAGTCACTTTCAGCACCAGAGAACTGAGGCTACTCTCTCATTTCTTTGTAGAATAAACCTTAATTCTCACTGATCACCATTTTTTAAGCCATTTTTATCCATATTTTAGCCACATTTTAGCATCCTACTGCAAACACTCGTATCTAACACCTCCCAAAATCGTGAAATGAGGGATACTGTGGAATACCCTCTCAACGCCTCACATAGTCTGGCTGACAGAAGTTGGAACGTGGTCTTTACAAGAAAAGAAAGACATGAACGTTGGTCCGAAAAGCTGTATCTGCAGCTGATCTGGGTCTTCTGAGTCTTAAAGTCACTGTGAGCACCAGCAATATAGCATATAGCAAAGGCCTGGTTTTAGCAAAGGGCTGAATGACCTACTGTTTCCCATCAAACGTCCGGGCTAGATAGCCGTCGCCGTATTCTGGCTGTATTTCGGGACACCTCTGATACCGATGGATACTTTGGAAGACCCTCTTAACTGAAAATAAGGGGACGATTATAATAATAGCGCCATCTGCAGATATCTGCAGAAACCACTGACCACTAAGTCAGCATTTCTGACTCACAGCCTGGAGAAATACAGTGAAACGAGCTGATTCTGTAAACACACCTTTGTTTTTGGAAGCTTTATTTTTTTTTATAATTTTACAATCTACCGACACAGACTGCTAATCATAATCATAATGCAGCTTTGAGTAATTCTCCCAATGACTCCTGCAGCTATAATGCATTATTACTATTATAAGTGCATTTATAATGTTTTATATGGCAACCTTAACGTACAACTCAAGGTGCTGGACCGGGCCTTCTGCTTATAGGTAGCAGCTCACGGGCCATTCTACCTATACGGCTTTATAAAGCACATTGCTGTCATTTATCACACTTAACCCCTTAAACTCTGCAGGAATACCAGTGGTTTCTGGCTGTTTCCTGCACTGGGGCCAATTTGGGGCCAACTCAGCCAGCTTGCACTGCTTTGCATGTTGTTACTGAACGGTAATCCTAATGGTAATAAAAGCCACGGAGAATTACAGGTTTATAAAGCATTGTTTAGCTTTAAGGGGAGATATTATGAACCATAGGGTGTTATTCATGTATCTATTATTAATTATGCCAGTCTTTAGAAGGAGTTACGTATGGCACGTAATATATTAGTTGTATAAATGATTCATAGAAAGTCTTAATTATTAGAAATGACTAGAAATACATATAAAAAAAACGTATTGATTATTGATTCATAATCAGATGAAAATATTCAGATAACTGCTGTTCTACTGTACTGAACTGCAGGAGGGCAGACTGCCTAGGTGATGCCTAGGTAAGGGTTCATTTATCAGGGCTTAATGATAAAGGTAAATCAGGTGAGCTGCTGCTGCTGCTGCTGGAGTTGAACACATCCTCCATGCTGTGCTGGCTGGACTGGGGGGCGTCCAGGAGAACCCTGGAGGAACCGAGCTCTGTTCTTCAGACTAGCTCACCGACAAGATCTCACTACTTTCTTTCTTCAGAATGAGAAGCTCTTGTTTCTCCTTTTTACTGGATTTATGTTCAGCTGCATCTGAAATAATGTGATGTGACCATATTAATTGACTCCATATTTAAACTGTATATATTTCTATATTATTTGGAGCAGCTATCATTTCACAGTATCTCCGGATCCAGTCTCTGGATATGATACATGACACACAATCCCCATTATCCCGTTCACCCTCAGCTGAAGGGGGTTGTTTTGCTGCTCTGCGGATGGTGACTGGGGTCTGGTTCGTCCTGAGCTCGGATAGGGAGATGGTGGAGTGGGCCGAGATACGCTCTACAAAAAGGCAAAAGGGACAGCAAGAAGGAAGGTTATGGGCTAGACTGGAGGTTCTCACCTGCCCTCCATCAGCTCTCTTATGGAAGCCACAGTGGGGCCTGATCCCAAATGATTGTAGTACGGCCCTTCGTCTTTCTCCAGGATTTGCTCTGGGGAAGAGAGAGAGAGAGATAAAGAGAGTGAGAGAGAGAAAGAAAAGAGCCAGTTCATCCCATATTACTCTATGTGGGCTTTATCTGGTCTCCCTGTTCACTCCACCCAAGAAAAACAAGCAGAATATTAATATTCCTCTAAATTCAAGGGGCTGCATTAGAGCGCCTCAGTCAACACAGAGGAGTTCAGTCTCCGGGAGATATTTCGAGCATGAGAACGCATACTAGACACACCCTGGTGCCAATGTTGTGCTTTGAGATGACATGGAGAAGAGAAGAAGAGAAAAAAAAAAACTCCCAGATGGTTTGTGCTGCTTGGTAGGGAGCACTCAAGGGAGGGCGAGTGAGTCAGAATGTGTGTGAGAAAGAGAGAGAGAGAGAGAGAGAGAGAGAGAGTAAACGCTGGTGTGGGGGACAGGGAATGTAAGGTCATATTCCACTATGGGTGTTAGTAGGGATATAGGCGGGACCAGTGGGAGGAAGTGACAAAATGAAAAGGAGAGAAAAACATGCCAGGCATGCGGAGGCTGCCAACCCAACCGGGTCTCAGCAAAATACAGCCGTCATGCAAAGCCTCTACTGAATTTCACTTTTTCACTTTTCCTAAATCTGCCACTTGTGTTTTACATCCTGCACGAATTTCACGACGAACAGACCGATGGAAATGCCCCAAACGGACCCGGATTCAAATCTTTTTGCATTGACTTGCATTCAAAGTTAAGAAGGTTTTTCCCTCCTCCTGGAAAGTTCCTGACAGACGGGACAGATCTGCAGATAGACAGACAGTGTGCAGAGGGTGTGTTTAACAGGTGTCACATCTGTCACGTCTGTTAGCGTGTGTGTGTGTGTGTGTGTGTGTGTGTGTGTTTTTGCACGGCTATAAGTATCAGGTTACCCTGTGTGTATCCTGTATACTGTTGACTGTGGAATGTGTGTGGAGTGGTTTCACTATGGCGACGGGTTGCTGGGTGACCTTCGCTCTGGGTTACAGTTAAAAGCCAACAAGTGCTGCACTCATTAAAACACACACACACACACACACACACACATATATATATATATATATATACATATATATATATATGTGTGTATACACACATGTGTGTGGCCAGCCGTAGTGCAGCACTTGCTAGTATCCTTGTATATATATATATATATATATATATATATATATATATATATATATATTATAGAGAGTCTTTTAAATTTCTGCATAATTCAGAGACTGAAATGGTTCATTGTACATAAACCTATCGACTCATTCTTTCCAGTTTCTTTATACTGATGGTGAAAAGAACCAGGTATTGACTCCAAAACACAAATATAGCCAACAGTGGTCACTATCCAGACCCGCCAGTGCACCTACACGAGTTTTATAAGGAACGTTGATGATGGTTAAGTAGTGGAGAATCTATAAAAATATGTTTTTTGTTATTTTGCTTTAGAATTTATGCCATATGCTCATAAAATGTTTTAATAAATTGAAAAAAATGACATTTGCAGTAAAAAGCATCTGAAAACTACCGTGAAACGATTAGGCAACGATTTCTTGTCGTCTTTGACAATTTACTTTAAGTCATTATTAAATTTGTTTTAATAATTTGCAAAACTCCAGCTGTCCTTTACTTTGAGCGACCATTTCAACATAAATCGACCAATAAAAATGGTCAAAAATGACTTGGAATAAAAACAATGTTTACATTTTTGAATGTAAACTTAATAATTTTGCCTGAAAAGTTCCTGAAAAGTTCTCCAGGATTCCAGGTTTACCATTGTAGCCTTCTGAATGCAGTTCATTTAGAGCCATTGAAGTCTTCATACGTCTGATGCCATTCACCACCACTGTAAAATGAATCTTAATTATTTAAGACTTAATTAATCTTAACTATTTAAAATGATCAAAATCTTTTTTTCCTGTTTAAATCAGTTATTGTACAAAAAGAAAAGAAAAACCTGGAGGAAGGCAAATGAAGGATACGTGTAGGGAGTGTAGGGAGGTTACGGTCTATCTCCTCCTGCCCTGTCCTCCCAGCCGCCTCCCGGTTTTAATGCCTAACTACTGTACACACAGTATCACATGATATATGAGCACGGCCAGTTTATCATGTCCACAGCCACCCATGGAGGCCCGGCCAGGCTCTGTGCTTGCTGCTTTGACTGTAAAACAGAGACAGAATGGCTTGTGGAGCTCAGGACCGTCTGTCTGCCCCTGGTCCGACGCGACACAATGGACCCCTTCTGTAAGGGCTATTGTTCCTGTTGCCTCCCCCAGAGAGAGGCACTGTGGTCAGACCGCTGAGAGACGAGAGAGGGACCCCGGGCACGCATTCTCAGACGTGGGTCGGCACTGCCTGGACGAACGTGCCGAGGCAGAAGTGATAGAGACAGGGCAACAGAAGGGGAACACTTGTTTGGACTGAGGTCTACATTTAGGGAAGATAGATATCCCAGTGGCAGGGACAGGTGGGATTCTTACGATAGGGACGACGTCACACAAAGAGCTATGGTGGCTAACAACAAAAGAATGCTACCTCATTCAACCCCAAGGTTTTTAGAAAACAGGCTGCAGAATGACGAGGAGACGTCTTTGAGGTTTACCGGCCCAAAAATCGAGCGAATTATTAGGACGAAGGGCATGTTGATTATTTTATGAATGATCCAACGTATGCGTCTCTACTGGGGGCTGAGCGAGTGTGATGGGCTGTTGCCATTGGGAAATGAGGCTAAATGTGGCCTGGCTGAGGAACTACTAGGACTAGGACTAGGAAACTCCACATCTAGGAACCTGGGATCTAAGCTACTCACCCACACAGTCGCAGAGGGGGAACTCTGCTTGGTTGTCCTTCACAGGTGTGTCCAGAAGATTCTTGGTCGGGGTATCCAAGTAGCGTAGTGGAGACTCCAGGAAACCTTTCAGCGAAGGGGCTGAGGGAAAACCATCCTTTGTGGGAGTATCTACATCATCTCCGGCTGTGGAGAAACAGCCAGTGGTGGAGAGCACCGTTACACCACCCGACGACTCAATCTTCATGCGCTTGTTTGGAGGTGTACAGGACGTGGTGAAGGGGTCCTCCAGGATTCGGTGCTGTTGCTGCTGCAGATAGGTCTCTTGCATTTGGGACAAGAGCTGGCCTGAGGGCTTGATATCCATTTCACAATCCTCGACTTCCTGTTTGATGGCAGGAAGCTGGCTTGAGGACACCGGGGTTTCTTCTTTCTCTTCTGCAGCCGTATTCGCGTCCAGCCCTCGTTCCTTCTCTCCCTCTCGCATGGGCTCCGGCTGGCTCGGCGCGACTGCAAAGGGGTTGTTTTGCTGCTCTGCGGATGGTGACTGGGGTCTGGTTTGTCCTGAGTTAGAGTTTTGTTGTGACTCGGTCACCACAGACGGAGCAGGGCCCTGGCCCGGGGCATCTGCAACAGGCGCGGAGGGCAAATCATCCCCGAATTCCTTCTCGAACTGGCGAATCAGATCCTCGAATTTTGGGTCAAGGGAACTGAGGCCGGCTAGGGGTGGAGTGGGCTGAGATGTGGAGGTCTGAGGTGTGGAAGTGATGGCTTCACCTTCTGTGGTCAGGCATGAGCTAGTCAGCCCCTCCTGGGACAGGGAGTTCGGGACCGGGACGGACACAGGGGTAGAGATCGAGGGAGTGTTTCCAGACATAGGGGTACTACTGCTGTTGAAAATGGATTCCTGAGATTGGGCTGGAGCTGCCTGGCTCATAGCCACCTGAGAGGGATTATACAGGGGTAGACAGTGGGGGGGCCCAGCCTCCATGACAGGTGGAGATGGCGTTAGCTGGGATGGGGACAGCATACTCATTGGCATGCTCTGGAGGGATTTCTGTATTGTAATCTGGCTCTGCGGGAGGAAGACCGGTTGAGAGGCCTTCTGCTTGGGCTTCTTGATGACAATCTGTTTGGGTTTAGGAAGAGGTGGACCCAAGGGGCCAAGCAATCCACCCATGGGCTGCTTGAGCATTGGAGAACTCTGTGCATTCTTCTTCTTCTTGGGTTCCTTGGGCTCTTGTTTGATGGCTAGAGTGGCGTCTTGTGTGGGTTGTGGCCACCACTTGCGTAGGGTCTGGGGTGCCATAGGAACCCGTGGACTAAAGGGTGGGGGACTGGAGAAGAGGTTACGTTTGTGATGAAGGTGCTGTTGCAGTGCTGCCTGAGTTGAGTGCCTAATGGATTGAGAAAGCTGCTGACCCTGGAATTGCTGCTGGCCATTTACCATCCCAAACTGGCCCATTGCTGCGCAAGCCTGACCCGGGTACTCCCCATTGTCTACCTCCTGCTTGACATAGGGCAACACCGTGTGCCCACCCTTTTGGCTGTCTTTCAGATTCTGAGGCAGGGCAGGGAATCTGAAGGCAGCCTTGGCATACTTTCCGCTGGTATCTCCCAAGAGTTGTTTTAGCTCAGACATTGGATCAGGTTGCGGAAAATGTGCCTGAGGCTCAGAGTTCAACATCATCCATGGGTCTCGAGGAGAGCTTTTCTCACAGCTTGCACCAGTGTCCTGCTGCCACTGCTGTGGAAATGGGTTAGCAATGGATGGATGCGAGCCCGGGAAGGGGGAGGACCCGTATTGGGAGGAGTGGGGAGCAGGACCTTGCGATTGAGGCCTGGGCTGATCCCATGAAGCAGGTTCTTGTTGGGGAAAATGTCCAGGAGGGCCAGACTGTGCCATTGGGGAGGCAGAGGTTGATGATAAGGGGCCAGGTGATGAAAGCATCTGCATCCCATTCTGAGGCTGGGGGAGAGTTTGAGGAGAAGGATGATGGTGGGAATTTCCACTGGCAGATTCACCAACAGCCTCACTGGTGCCAGATAGCTGGGTTAGGGCCTCAATGGCGATAGCTGTTTGTAGGCTGACGTTCCTCTCTTTAGCGATTGATAACACACTGGGGGTACAGGGGATAGGTGGCAGGGGGCCATAAAGTCTTGGAACTGGAGGCTGGTTGACAGGGTTCTGCAATTGGGACTCTGATCCAAAAGGGGCATTAATATCAGTGGGTTGAGGTTGGGGCTGAGACTGGTAGTGCTGTTGCTGTGTTTGAGGAGCACCTGACATTTTGCAAAGACCCTTGTCTTGTTGGTTGGCCGCCATTTTGATCTTCTTTTCCAACCACTCCAGGTAGTCAGGGCAGTCCGGTCCCTCACAGTCACAATTTGGGGGCTTGTGACCATGCCGGGCTTGATTCAGTGCAGTCTGGAGGGTGTTCAGATCTTCCGGAGTGCAATGCTCACCATCACCACGACCACCCATCTCCTGGATGAACTTCTCATACAGCTGTGCAGTGGGGTTTTGAGAAGGCTTAGAAACACTGCAAGTGGACAAGGAGTCCACGCTGGCTGAGAAGGCCACCAGGGTCCTGGCGTTCTCGATGTCCACATTGTTTACCAAATTACCACTGCTTTGGTCGTTCCATCCGGCCTGTTGCTGCTGGAGGTTAGAGCCCCCTATCGGATGACCAGGCCCCCAGCCCTGTGACTGGGGAAGACATGCTATGGCCTCCTGACGGTGGTGGTTCTGCTGATGCTGCTCCCTGGCCGCAAGAGTTCCACCTTCAATGCCATTCGTTTCCTCTCCATTTCTTGCGTGCTGGTTCAGCCCACTGGACGGTTCCTGGTTCAAGACGCCTTTCTCCAGGCGCTCATGGTCAATTTCCATCTGGCCACTTCCTCTGGGGCCATCCACTGAACCCACCCCTGAAACAGTCTGCAAAAGACAAAAGTGATCAAAGCGTTAGAGAGTAACTGCAGAAATCCGCAAGCTCAACATCACGTCGTTTACCATCATCTCCAGCAGCACCACGTTCTAGATCGAAGGGTTCTACACAACTTATTAAACTCATGGTTTGGTCTGGGTGTCCTAAAGTGACCACCAAACCCAACAGAACTCTTGATCTCCCTCAGAAACCAACATTTACCTTCAATCAAAGCGTTAGAGAGTAACTGCAGAAATCCGCAAGCTCAACATCACGTTGTTTACCATCATCTCCAGCAGCACCACGTTCTAGATCGAAGGGTTCTACACAACTTATGCTGATATCAAACTCATGGATTGGTCTGGGTGTCCTAAAGTGACCACCAAACCCAACAGAACTCTTGATCGCCCTCAGAAACCAACATGTACCTTCTCTGCTCTACTGAGGTCACGAGACAGGCAGGCGTACTCTCGCTGATACCTACCTGGCCTGGCCCTAAGAACCCTGACCCTACTACTATCTTGAGTACCGGCCCACACTCGGATCCTGAGGTCTCTGGAAAAGGTTCCCAAGTACTCCGAATCCATAAGAGGTAGCCTTCGGCACATCCAAATCTTTCGGTCTTCCTTTCTGATCTGCAGATTTCAGTTCTTTCCAAGCTTCTGGGAGGGCAGTGTAAAATCTCCAGGGTTTTAGACTGGTCTGCTGCACTGGATATTAAGGCAATGCTGTTTGTAAGTCAGTGTTGCTGGGTTTCTAGCTCACTCCCAAGGTCAACACTGAGGCGTATAAGTACACTTGCCCCGAATCCGGGCTAATAGACTTCAGAGTCTCAGCCTGTGTTTCAGTAAATGAACGTATTGTCCATGAAAAATGAACGAGTGGGAGTAAGAAGGCATTCAGCTTTGGGCTTTCTAGTCAAAACACTACTGTTTCATTACGTCTAGCACGTGAAACAGGACGTAACGTTTACACATACAGCCCATAACAAAGTTAGACAGCCGCGGTTTCTTAGCAACGTTGTTAGCAACCGGGTTAGCATCCATGCAGCGCAGCGAGACTGGACCACGGCTCCAAAAAGAGCATGGGCACTCGCCTTTAGCGTATTAGGAAGTCATACAGAGGCTGAGGCACGTCCCACCGAGCTGCCGACGTGGGGTGAGCGATTCTGAGAAAGCCTCCTTTTGTCTGTAAAGTGGAGAAGTGCTTGACGAGGGAGGATCTGGTGGCTGCGTTGAGGTTTCAGAGTGTTTACTGAGCAGTTTTTCTTACACGAAAGCGCGACATGCACTTTTTAGCTGACATTTGATGGCAAAGGCAGCGGAGTGCAGCTAAATCATGAGACGGCTTCAGATGAATCATTCCAAAGACGGGGGCTGGAGGGTGGGTGTTGGTGAAACTTACAGTTCTAATAAAAGCTCTTCATTGTGTCGAAAAATAATATCATCTGATCAGCTGAATGCCTGGATTTATTCACAATGCGTGTGGACGGCAGGCACCCCTGTGACGGGTCCATCAGCTCTCTAGCTTTGAGGACGTCCCACCGATGCAACAAAGGGGTCAAACGATGGATGCAACGATGCGCGATAGCCCTGCTCAAGTCAAGTCAGTCTGACGACCTGATGCTGTCGCAAAGCAGTGAGCCAAGCCTCGTAAAGAAGGGTGGGGGGGGATCCAACCTCCTCTGGTCAAACCGGCACGTAGAAACAACACTAAATTTACGCTATAAGGTCCCCTTAATGAGACAGCCCTCCAAAAGGGATCTCCAAACGGGACGGTCAAAAAGCACGGCTTACGGACCGGAACCCCCACTGGTCGCACGTCCGTGGTGCTCAGCCACACAACTCTTATGACAGACCTTTGTTTTCCTCTTAGCGGAGGAGGGGACGCTTCCCCAACGTGGACCCGGTACCTCAAATCTCTCTCTATGTGACCCTCACACACTGCTACACACCTCTACACACACCTTTCCAGCGCTCCCTGATGACAGAGCGAAAAAAAAAAAAAAGAAGCACGTGTTCAAGCAACTATTTGTGGCGTGCCCTGGCTCTGCCGCTCTGACACACTCCAACACACACACTCCCTCACTCCAGCACTACCAAAACATCAACACGCCCAACCAGACGGGGCTGCCTGACTCGTTTTACCCGGCTTTAAAGAATGACGCGAGTTTGAGCGCGAGTGTGTGTGTGTGCGAGTGTGTGTGTGTGCGAGTGTGTGTGCGCGAGTGTGAGTGACTGAGCCTTTTAAACAAAACGTGCAGCACACGAGTTCTGTCATGGATCCATATCTTCAGTCCTCTCACACACACACTTACACGTACACACACACACACAACGGATGCCTAGAGAGGATGACAGCACAAAGCAGAGAGCGAGACCGGCAGGGAGGGTGGAGGGTGCTGGGGGTGGTGGAGGGGGGCTCTGTGTGTGTGTGTGTGTGGGGGGGGGGGGGTGGGTGAGGGGGGTGGTAGTGGGGGTGCCTGGGAGCAGACAGCTGAACACAAATCCACACGGATAGACACACGACACCCCCCCTACACACACACACACACTCATTTATAGATACACACATATTTATACACACATTATATCCAGTGACCTGCAGACTGGAGGTCCGGGCAAGACAAGGCGACCCACAATTGAGGAAAGGGACGAAAATAAGAGCAAAAGAGACAAAAAGAAAGAAAGGGAGGGAGAATCCGGCTACTTACGCTGGTCGGGCTGTCCGGTCAGTAGACAGTATAGACAGTGGAGGGTGGAGTGGACAGGAAAAGTGCATGGAACGACAAATGCCGAGCGACACAGCGCAGGGAACAGACAAGCCGGTCGCAATCGGCCCTGGGCTTCCTTTCCTTTCTTTCTGCCTGTCCTTTACAGCCTGTGTCTCCGTCTTCCTCTGTCTCTCTGTCTCTCTCTCTGTCTCTCTCTCTCTCTCTGTCTCTCTCTCTGTCTTTCTACCCGTCTCTCCTTCCCTTCGTCTCGGTCAGTCAGTCAGTCAGTCAGTCAGTGCGGCAACACATGCGCTCACACACACTCAAACACACACACACACACACACACACACACACACACACACACTCTGTCGAGCGCAGACATGCAAGCACGCATACACTCACTCGCACGCATACACTCGCACGCACACACACACACACACACACACCTCCCCCCACGCTCACTTGCTTGTATTCTCTCGCTCTCTTCCTCCTCCTGCCACCACCACTACCACTACCACCACCACTGCTGCTGCCGCTGCCGCCGTCACGCTCTCTCTCTCTCTCTCTCTCTCTCCCTTGTCGCCTTTCTCACATTATGTCTCTGCGCTCCTCCCTTCCTTCCTTCTTTCTGTATTCCCTCTGTTTCTCTCTCGCTCTTCTTTCTCGTCCGCAGACTGACTGCGCTTCGCCTCTACAAACCCCTCCTCTCCCTCTCTTTATCTCTCTCTCTCTGTCTTTCGCACACTCGTACTCGTGCTCTCTCTCTCTCTCTCTCTCCCTCCCCCCTCTCTCTCCCTCCCTCCCTCCCTCCCTGCCCCTCGTGCCTCCTCCCCCCTCTGCTTTTCAGCTAGCGCAGTGCGAGAGAGGCCATTATCTGACTCACACTGGGCACGTAGTATGGAATGGAGGAGGAAAACGCAGGCAGGCGAGGGAAGCTGGGGTGGACGGGCCGCTAGCGGCAGGCTCAGCTGAGGGGAGGAGAGAGAGAGAGAGAGAGAGAGGAAGAGAGAGGGAAAGAGAAAGGCATCAATCCTAACGTAGGCTTCGTTTTTAGCCGCCTCAACTGAGAAGATCCAACAAAAAGCAGAACCCGATATTTAGAGGCGTGTTTTGGTCACTGGTCACTTTCTCTTTGGCTCAACAACATGGAGGATGCAGCTGTTTCGGCAGACTTCCCTGCAGCCCCGTCGCTCTCTCCGAGCTTCCCACTGCATTCACAGCGGCTAAAAATATCAGCAGCGGAAAAAATAAAGGCTTTAATGCAAGCGAGGCGGTAGCGCCGGCAACAGCGGCAGCAGAAGCGGCAGCAGCAGAAGCGGCGGCAGCAGCGGCGGCAGCAGCGCCGGCGGTGGCGGCGGCAGCTCCAGCCTAACATTCCCTCATTTCACACAACAGACATATATTTGTGTGTTTATCTGTGCAGCCCTCTCCCTCGTACGGGGCGTTCTTCATTCCTAGGGTAACACTCCACGCTCAAAGTACCCGCCTTGCCGCTTATTCCTCGCCACGTTTAGCCCGATTCGGTCTGCCTCCGTCTCGCTTGGCGGAGGCATTGTGGAGAAGGGCATTTTGTTGGAAATGATAACAGCTTTTTATCCTTATGCAGAGCGAGAGCGGAAAGCGGCGGGTTTTGCTGACACACAGCTGCAGCGCTTCCAAGTTACGCAGCGGTTTGAGGGATCGCACACCGGCAGCGCTCTTTGGGCGAAGAGGTGGACGGCATCCTACGAAAAATGGGAGGCGGTAGGGAGAGACTGACAGGAAGGTTTGAGGAACCAAAGAACCACAACCAGGCAACACATGAGAGTCTTCGCTTTGCTTAGCTCCGTCCTCGGCGGCTCGTCCGCCAGCGAAAGTGAAAGAGCGAGACCGAGCGAACGCAGGAGGGGGAAACGGCAGGCTGGTGGGACGAGAGGCTCCAACGTAGGGCAGAAGAGCCGGAGAGTCGAGGAGACACCGAGAGAGACAAGGCGACTGCTCCAGTCTCCAGACTACCCTGCCCTTTAAATCTTCCTCCTGCTCTCCTCCGGCTCTGGCTCCGGCTCCGGCTCCAGCTCCGGCTCAGGCTCCAGCTCCAGCTAGCCGCCTGCCCATGGTCCGCTCGAGCCCGGACCTCTCCTCACTCTCCTTCATCTCTTTCTCACTTTCGCGTTGTCTCTCTCTCTCTCTCTCTCTCTCTCTCTCTTGCGCGCAAGGGTTTGTTTTTCGGGCTCGAAGGCTTTGGCTCGCTTATTCACCGCTCGGTGCTCTGCCGACCCAAACGATCTCTCGCTATCTCCCCCCCTCCGACACTCTCTAACTCTTCCTCGCTGTCCTTCATTCCTGATGCTCTCTCGCTCTTTCTGTCGCCGCCGTGCCCGGTTTTGGACAGGCGGAGAGAGACTGAGCGACTCTCGCGTGTCCTGCTCTTTCGCTCTCCGGTCCTGTCACTCGGGTTGGCACAGTCGACACTGGCACGTGTACAGCGGAGGCAAGGCAACCCCAAAACACACACACTCACACACACACACACACAGGCGGAAGCCCAGGCGGAGAGGCAAAAGTGCTCAGTCACTGGTGGGAGTCGATGGGTGAAGAGAAGAGGGAACACACTGGGGAAATCCAGTGAGAGAGGGAGGGCGTGCGAGAGGAAAGGGGTGCGAGAGGTTGTGATAGCACTCTTGCATCATCACAGAATCCTGCCACCTAAACCAGGTGTATGGGGGTGGGCAGATGTGTCATGCCACGCAATATGAAGGTGCCCACCCCGCATACATGCTCATTCACTCGCCCTCCCACCTCCCGCTCTCGCTAGCTCTCTGAAACCCCTCCATGAGTGACGCAGCACTTCTTTTATTACCGCTACAATCAGCTTAGGACGATTAATCGCAACTCAGAAGACAAGGGGGTTAGGGGGTGGTCTCGATCACTTGTTAACTGAGGGCACCTTCTTTTAATACATTTACCGACGCAATCTAACGAACAACTAACGAACAGAAGGAAACACAGGGACTAAGAAAGAACCGTGGTGAGGCCCAAACACACACACACACCTTCAGTGTGGGAACTGCCACCTCCCAGACAGCTCTTCACCCCGAAGTGTGAAAATGACGCAACTGAGACGAGAGCCTGTTAGCGCTTACACACCAAACCAGTGCCCAATTCTCCAATACTCCAGTCCAGCTCCACTATCCAGCCAGGTCTTCAACTCTGGACCTTGAATCCGTCCTACAGTCCAGGATTTTGACACAATGTGGCTAATCAGTTACATTAGGAGTCAAATGAACTATCAGGGGTTACAAAATCCAAAGTCCGGAGTTGAAGACCTCAGCTCTGAGATTCACCACATTGACCTCAATGCTCATCCAAAAGTCCAGCTCCAAACCCACCCAAGCTCTGACACGCCGACCCAGTGTAGCAGTGTTTTGGCCTAATGCTTCAATTCTCAGACCCAAACCCAAATCTCTGGTATTCCAGCCTCGTGTTCCAATGGTCTAAACCTATGCTCCAATACTCAAATCTCCAGAACTCCAGCCCAGTGCTCCAGTATTCCAGCCTGGTCTTCCAATGGTCTAAACCTATGCTCCAATACTCAAGGCTCCAGTACTTCAACCCAAATCTCCAGTATTCCAGCCTGGTCTTCCAATGGTCTAAACCTATGCTCCAATCCTCAAACTCAAATCTCCAGTACTCCAGCCCAAATCTTCAGTATTCCAGCTTGGTCTTCCAATGATCTAAACCTATGCTCCAATACTCAAGGCTCCAGTACTTCAACCCAAATCTCCAGACTTCCAGCCCAGTGCTCCAGTATTCCAGCCTGGTCTTCCAATGGTCTAAACTTATGCACCAATCCTCAAACTCAAGGCTCCAGTACTTCAACCCAAATCTCCAGACTTCCAGCCCAGTGCTCCAGTATTCCAGCCTGGTCTTCCAATGGTCTAAACCTATGCTCCAATACTCAAACTCAAATCTCCAGTACTCCAGCCCAAATCTCCAGTATTCCAGCCTGGTCTTCCAATGGTCTAAACCTATGCTCCAATACTCAAGGCTCCAGTACTTCAACCCAAATCTCCAGTATTCCAGCCTGGTCTTCCAATGGTCTAAACCTATCCCCAATCCTCAAACTCAAGGCTCTAGTACTCCAACTCAATGCTCTAATATGCCAACTCCACTCTGACACTCCTACCAAGTCAATGCTCAAAAACCTCGAACCCAGTACTCCAGAACTCCAACTCAAAGCTCCAGTGACTCTGATACTCCAACCCAGTGTTCCAAACCTCGATCTCAAAGCTCTGGTACTCAACGTTACCCAACATTGCACTAACCTAAAGCTCAATACACCAGGCCCAATGTTCTCAACCCTGTTCCTGGAGCACCACCTCTCCTGCACATTTAAGTGTTTTACGCTCTCCGCCACCCAACACACCCACTTCAACTCAGGAAGGGCTTGTAGGGCAGGGCGTATGCAGGGCAGGCTTTTGCTCCAGGGCTGTGATAGGGAAGCACAGCTGCAGCCTGAAGCACTGATCCAAAACCCCAACCAATGCTTTGGTGCTTGAATCAGTTTAATGATTGTGTTCTACACCCCAAACCCAAACTCCAAATGACTCAAACAGCTATGGGTGCTGCTGGTGTGCCACTGGGATGGTGCTCTGAGCTCCAATACTCAAACTCAAGGCTCCAGTACTCCAACCCAAATCTCCAGAAGTCCAGCCCAATGCTCCAGTATTCCAGCCTGGTGTTCCAATGGTCTAAACCCATGCTCCAATACTCAAACAATAGATATAACTGAAATCCACCTGAAAAATGATGGTCAGTTTTCCCCAAACTGGCCAGTTGTTTTGGGAATAAAGTGTAAGTTATGGAAATCGATGTTTAGTTCACAGAAATGTGCCTAAATGATTGGAAATGAAATTGAAAACCCATGAAGTCGGTTACACAAGACATCCTTTGTGTCAACATAACTCACCTATGTGCCACCACTGGAAATTCCTGCCACTTCCTCAAAAACAAAAAAAGGACCTAGAAGTGACATTTGCATTTCCTCTAAACTGGAGGCAAAGCAAAGAGCAACCGATTAGCAGAACCTACAGCTGAACAAAGCATGGAAGATTAGCAGTGTTATGCATAATATGGCTGCAAAGATGTAGCTGAACAACATCTAGCGTTCCTCCATACCACTGTTCCAATGCTCCAGGACTCCAAGTCAATGCTCCAGCCTAATGCACCAGTACTCCAAGCCAGTGCTCCAATGCTCCAGCCCAATGCACCAGTACTCCAAGCCAATGCTCCAGCCCAATTCACCAGTACTCCAAGTCAATGCTCCAATGCTCCAGCCCAATGCACCAGTACTCCAAGCCAATGCTCCAGCCCAATTCACCAGTACTCCAAGTCAATGCTCCAATGCTCCAGCCCAATGCACCAGTACTCCAAGTCAATGCTCCAATGCTCCAGCCCCCAATGCCCCAGTACTTCAAGCCAATGCTCCAATGCTCCAGCCCAATGCCCCAGTACTCCAAGCCAATGCTCCAATGCTCCAGCCCAATGCCCCAGTACTCCAAGCCAATGCTCCAGCCTAATGCCCCAGTACTCCAAGCCAATGCTCCAATGCTCCAGCCCAATGCCCCAGTACTACAAGCCAATGCTCCAGCCTAATGCACCAGTACTCCAAGCCAATGCTCCAATGCTCCAGCCCAATGCCCCAGTACTCCAAGCCAATGCTCCAGCCTAATGCCCCAGTACTCCAAGCCAGTGCTCCAATGCTCCAGCCTAATGCACCAGTACTCCAAGCCAATGCTCCAATGCTCTACCCCGAGGCCTAAACAATCAACTGGCCAATCGATTAAGGTTACAGCCTCTTATCCAGAGCTCCTGCATGTGAATCGGGTTCCACAGGTAGGAGAATGTAGAGTTAGACGAAGAGTTGCCCAGGGACTCTTATCGGTGTTTGTGTAATGGCCTTCCCAGGCCAGGGAATCGAACCCCAGTCTTCCATGGGAGGAAGGGTGGTGTTACCCAACCTACAAACTAGAACGTGTTGGAAAAGAAGGTTCTACTGTGCAACCGTGAAAACCTCCACTTAAATCCCAAGACTCGGGCGAGCCAACCACAAACCTCAGGTCATAAGACTTCGTTTTGTTACATCACCACGAGAGAGAGATGAGTGAGGATGTGAAACCGAGACCCTACATACTGACCTACACACACACATACACACACACACACACACACACACACACACACATATATAAATACATGCAAACATCCCACACATCTGCACTGTCTTACAAAAATCCTGTATCTCCAAAACAGCAACTTTACAGGAGAAGGAAAAAACCTTCAGAACTTTCAAACAATCTAAATATACAGTTTGGCAGCTTGTTTACACTAATAAAATTGTCATTTTTTTGTTATTACATAGTTATAACACACATACGACACTCCTAGCAGATCCAACCAACCATTCAAAAGACACAAAGTAGCACACAAGGCTACAAAACATCTAATAGTGTAAACATCTAAATCTAGTAACTTTATCACATAGTTATAAACAAACATACAACTAAAGCTAACATCTAAACTCTTATAGTATAATAACGTATATTCATTTAAATGAGTGTAAACATCTAATTTACACCATTTTAAGTTACACTTCATGTTATTACATAGTTATAACACACCTATGACACTAGAAGCCGACCTAACCAACCTGTGTAATAGTGTGAAAGTGTAAACATCTAGTTTACACTATTTTAATATACATTAAGCCCGTTATTACATAGCTATAACACATTTGACATGCTATGACACTCCTAGCAGATCATTCCAACCATGCAGAAAACTCAAAGTAGCACACAAGGCTAAAACATCTAATGCTAAAAACATTCATATCTAATACACTGTATGTTATTACACATTTATAACACATGTATGACCCCATAAGCCAATCCAACCAATCTCAAAACTCAAATGTAGCCAAAACATCTAATAGTGCAACAGTGTAAACATTTAAATGTAAATACATACATTACATAGTTATAACAGCCTAAACGTCTAATAGCGTTATTATACAGTCAACACGACACTCTTATGACACTCAAAGCTGCCTATCTGAAAACTCAATGTACATCAAAAGGTACAAACATCCAGTTTACACTATTAAAAATGTACATTATATACATTATTACATAGTTATAACACATTATGACACTCCTATGACACTCCAAGCTGATCTAACCAACCTTTTTTTAGGCACACCGGGCTAAACCATCTCATGCTGAAATAGCATTTTCACTGTAGGTTATTACACAGTTATAACAACACTTGCCACTCGAAGCAGCTCTAACCAGCCTTTCTGAAACCCCAATGTAGCTCACAAGGTTAAAACAGCCAGCTTACACTATTTAAATGTACATTATATACATTATTACATAGTTATAACACATATATGACACTCCTATGACACCCCAAGCTGATCTAACCAATGTTTCTGAAAACCTGAAGCACAAAAAGGCTAAAACATCTAATAATTGTAAAAGTGTAACGATTTAGTTTACATTATTTACATTATTACATAGTTATAACACATAAATGACACTCCTATGACACTCCAAGTAGAACTAAGCAATGTTTCTGAAACATCAAAGCACAAAAAAGGCTAAAACTGCTAAAAGCAAGTTCACACTACCTGAATTTCAATGATTATTACATAGTTATAACACACATATGACACACTCCTATGACATTGAAATGGAGGCTAAATTGTCCAGTTCCATATCATGTATATAAGATATGATGCTGGCTGACCTTGAGCAGAGCCATAGTGACCTGTGGAAAGATCTCCATCAGTGAATTCTCTGAAGAGTGTTGATGAGCGATAGCTGAAAGCTCACTGTGTGACTTTCAGTCTGTGTGACTGTTGCTCTGTTTTTCTCCTTCAGTTTAATACTCAGTCCTGAGTCATCATCCTCCACTCATCTCCTCATCTCTCCTACACACACACACACACACACACACACTCTGACATAGCAAACATGGACAACCACCCCCTGCCAAACCCACACTACACAAATGTGTGCTTACATACACACATATAAACACAGAGCAATCGAACACACTCAGATTTGGTCAAAGTAACAAAAATGACAGCATTTCTGCTTGACCAGGCATCAGTCAGTACTGATTACTGACCACATGAGTCATAGATATGCTTTCCCAAAAGTCACCAACACCCTGGACAGAAGCAGACAGCAGACAAGAAGAGTGACCAGTTCACAAGTACTCCCTTAGTGCTTTATTTAGCAGGCTGTTCAATGCTTATGCATGTGTTATAAAGTCTTTATTACAAAGTGCTACTACTGTAAAATTTTGTGAAATCTTGTGAATACAGACTGTTAAGAACTGCTCATTTACTACTTTATAAACATGTTATTCAATGCTTATGCATGTGTTATAAAGTCTTTATTACAAAGTGCAACTAACGTTACATTTTGTGAAATCTTGTGAATACAGACTGTTAAGAACTGCTCATTTACTGCTTTATAAACATGTTATTCAATGCTTATGCATGTGTTATAAAGTCTTTATTACAAAGTGCAACTAACGTTACATTTTGTGAAATCTTGTAAATACAGACTGTTAAGAACTACTCTTTTACTGCTTTATAAACATGTTATTCAATGCCTATGCATGTGTTATAAAGTCTCTGTTACATAAGTTGCTACGAACACAAGTTACATAAAAAATGAAAGTCATCTTATGAATACAGTCACTTATGACAGCTGTTGACAACTACTCCTGTACGGCTTTAAAAACTTTATTCAATGCTTATGCATGTGTTATAAAGCCTCTATTACAAAAAGTGCTACTAACACGTGAGATGCTGTAAAAGGGATCTAACGTGTTAGTAGGCTGCAAAGGCTGTTCACAAGTAATCCTACAGTGTTTATAAACATGAAATTCAATGCTCATGCATGTGTTATAAAGTCTTTCCTGAATTATCTTACGAATGCAGTCAAAAACTGTTTACAGGTCCAGCCTATACTGCTTTATGAACATGTTATTCATTGCTTATGCATGTGTTATAAAGACTTTTACATAGTGCTATTAAAATAATTTTTTATTAAATGATTTTGTAAAATTGTCATCTTGTGAATATCCCCTAATGCTCCTAAGTGGCTTATAAACATGTTATTCAAAGCTTATGCATGTTATAAAGTCTCTATTATAAAAATGTTATTGATACAAGTGACAAAATGTTATCTAATGCTTATACACGTGTAAAGTCCCTATTACACAACATTTTACTAAGACAAGTAAGATTAGAGAAAAGAATGTGACATTATCTTGCGAATACAGTGAAAAAGTTCTTTATAAGCATGTTATTTACTCCTTATGCATGTGTTATAAAGTCTTTATTACAAAACGTTCTACTAACCCATGCTGAAGAAAGCTGTGAAAATGTCTTTTGAACAGTCAAAAGCTGTTCACAACTTTTCCTCTAGTGCTTTATTAACATGTTATATCAAGCTTATGCATGTGTTACAAAGTCTCTATTACACAAAGTGTTACTAGGACCAGATCTGTTGAAAACAATGAAGTGAAATTGTTGGTCATGTGAACAGACATCTGGACATCGTTAAAGGTGGCCTTAAATACAACCATCTGGAGCCAAAGCCAAACAAGATCCACTGAGGCCATCATCTGCAGCCCCTCAGATTAGGGGTCACTGAGGTCATCTGAATAAAGGAAGCTGCATCTTCTGCTTCCTCGCGGTTTTAATATAAACTACAACATCAAACAGCCCGATTCTTCCTCCCTTTTCCTCACCGCTTTGATCTTTTACCTCTAACACTCTTTTAACCCCTCTCTCTCTCTCGCCCTCTCTCTCGCCCTTTTGTTCTCTATTCTTTTACTTACTCTTACATCTTTCTCTCTCTCTCTCTCTTTCGGTTCGCCTTCCTCCACTACCCCATATCTCTGACCCGAATTGTCCCTCTGTGTGTATGTGTGTGTGTGTGTGTTTATATGTGTGTGTGTGTGTGTGTGTGTGAGAGAGAGAGAGAGAGACTCCTAGTCTTGCTTACTTGGCTGACGCGAGGCACGTGCGAGTCGGCACGCAGCACTGAAACCCCACCCCCACCCCCCACCCTACACCACTCACAAAGAGAGAGAGAGAGAGAGAGAGAGGTGAGGTAAATGAGGGAAAGAAAGAATGAGAGAAACTGGTGTGTGAGCTCAGCCTTGTCTGAGGTCATACTTGTTAATAATTTCACTAATCACTCAGTGTTAAACCATATAAAGTGAACAGAAGGGGGCCCAGAACGGAGCCCTGTGGAACACCATAAGGAAAATAATTCTGTATTGGGATGTGATTGCCACGCATTCACACACTTTCTGCAAATAAGAATTAAAACACTATCAGGGGTGTAACTAACAGGGGTGTAACGGTAAGGGTAATCGCACCGAACGGTCACAGTGAGGAGAAAGGAGAAGAGAGGGGAAAGAGAGAGAGAACGAAAGAACAAAGACATGATGAAAGACAGAAACAAAAGGACTGTCCACTAAAACAAATTGTGTGTGAGCTCAGCTTTGTCTGTGTCTGTCAACTGAGTCCATACCTGTTAATAATCTCACTAATTACTCAGTGGAAAACCATAGAAAGTGAACAGAAGGGGGCCCAGGACGGAGCCCTGTGGAACGCCATAAGGAATGTAATATGAATAAAAACACTATAACAGGGCTGTAATGTAAGGGTAATTATACCGAACGGTCATGGTGAGGAGAAAGGAGGGGAGAGTGGAAAAGGGAAAGTAGAATGTCAATAACGATAAAGAAAGAGAGAGAGAGAGAGAGAGAGAGGGAGAATATAATTCTTTAAGAAATTATAAGGAATATAATTCTTTCTCGGAGCGTGATGCCACGTATTCGCACACTAAAAACACTATAACAGGGCTGTAACGGTAAAGGTAATCACACTGAACGGTCACAGTGAAGAGAAAGGAGAACGAGTAAAGGAGGAGAGATAGTGAGATAGCGAGAGAGAGAGAGAGAGAGAGAGAGAGAGAAAGAAAAGTGAATGTAAGAGTGAGAAAAGAGTAAAAGTGAGTTCAAAATGAGCAAAAGGAGAAAGAGAGTGAGGGAAAGAGAAAGGAGAGAAACAGAGGGAACAAAAGAAAGGAAAAATGAGAAATGTCACAAATTTCAAGGGGGCCCAGAACGGAGCCCTGTGGAACACCATAAGGAATGTAATATGAATAAAAACACTATAACAGGGCTGTAATGTAAGGGTAATTATACCGAACGGTCATGGTATGGAGGAAGGAGGCGAGAGGGAAAAGGGAAAGTAGAATGTGGATAAAGAAAAAGAAAGAGAAAGAGAGAGAGAGAGAGAGACAGAAAAAAAGAAAGACAAAGATACAGAAGACTGTACACTAAATATATTTATATATATGTATGAGCTCAGCCCTGTCTATGTATGGCAACCGAGGCCATATTTGTTAATAATCGGTAAACCATAAAAAAGGGAATACAAGGGGGCCCGGGACAGAGCCCTGTGGAACGCCATAAGTAATATAATAAGAATTTTAATAACTGAGGTGTAGTGGTCCATATATCAGTACCGAACAGTACCGAACAGTCCCAACATGGAAAAAGAATGAGAGAAAGTGAGAGAGAGAGAGAGAGAGAGAGATATGGGGGAAGGGTGGAGTCGTTCTCATCACTCAGTGAGTCAGTAAAGCTGTGGGAGAGGGTGGGAGAGGGTGGGAGAGGGTCGGGTCGTGGGGGGATCTGAGTGCAGCGCGAGAGGGAGGGGAAGGAAATTTGAGGAGAGGGACGGAGAGGGGGAAAACGGAGGGAACAGCCGGGCCAGAGAAGCCTGGAGGAACAATGATGCTGGGGAGGGAAGAGGGACGAGGAGCAACACGATGGAATTAGCCGGTGCTTCCGAAACACCTCGTAAAAACTTCCGGCTACGGGAGAATTCCACACATTCCTCTGAGGAGCATCAACACGGCAGGAGAATCGAACCCGGCATTAAAACCACCTACAGAGTCGACCCGCTGGCCCGTTCTCCTGCCCCTAAATAAAGAACCAGGCTGGAGAGCGGGCGAGAGAGCGAGCGAGAGAGCGAGAGAGCTCTGCACAGTGGCGTGTTGCCAGGTTTCTCTCTCTCTCTCTCTCTCTCTCTCTCTCTCAGGAGTCAGGCTAAGATTAGCTCCCCATATGTTCGACTCAGACGTAGCCACATTTAAAGGGCCAGCGCCCCGAACTACCCCACTCTACATCGTTGCACTGGAGGCTGCAGGATTGCGTGTGATGCTGCTCTGCCATTGTTCTTTAGACCATTACAACCTCAGTGATTCTTCACAGCAACACATTCAGACACACTACCTGTCCAAAAGTATGCGGACACTAGTTCTGCTGGTCTATATTTCCATTCAAGAAAAAAAATCCTGACCAATGGAAAGGGAACATTGTGGAGCAGCCATGCGAGAGAGCCTAAGGCCAGCATGCCCTTCTCTAGAGTGGCTGGAGGAGCCACACATGAGCCAAAGACGTGGGCTATAGAGGGGTGTAAAGCCCCCCCAGCATTGAGGAGCTGTGGAGCAGTGGAAGAGCTGTGTTGTCTGGAATGACTTCTGGGATGAGTTGGCGGAGTTGGTTTGGGGATGATGAGGTGGGGTGGTGATCATCTCTCCAACCTCACTACTGCTCTTGTGGCTGATGCAATCAAATCCTCACAGCAATGCTCCTCCAAAATCTAGCAGAAAGCCTTTTCCCTGGACAGTAGAGACAGTTACTCCAACAAAAGCAGGATCAACTCTTTTTAACAGCCTTGATTTCAGAAGAAATGATGAGCGACAAGCAGGCGTCCCAATACTTTTGTCATTTAACGTACATTCCGTTTATATAGGGACAGACTAGTCAGACTACAGCAGTCTTTCCCTGCCCTCTTAATTCAGTGGTTAATCCCATCTTTTAGAACAAGGCAGCCAATCAGAACAGGTGTAATTTACATATACCACTCTTAAAGGCACAGTAACAGATAACTAGTGCTTGTGGAACTAAATGGAATCTGTGAATCTGATTGGTCGAGTTCACCACATGTGACAAAAAGCAGTATTTAAGCCCCGCCTCTTCACAGCTCTCAGACAGTCGGGGGAACATACACACAGAGACACTCAGTCAGTGCTTTTGCCTTTTATTATGCATATATTATTATTATTGTTGTACTTAATTACTATATAAGGCCAAATGTGAGCTACGACCCCCTCCTTCCCTAAACGCCAACACCGTGTTGCTATCTGACCAGTTGATGTTTAAACGCTGACCCCGAGTGTGGGTTTAATGTGAGTTAATGAGCAGTGGCAGGTAAAGTGCCGCTGCTTTGCCGCCATTGGGCCGCCGCTGGGCCAGCGTAGCCGTGGAAATTCTAGCCCATTCATTTTTCATTAACTGCGGCAGCGCAGCCACACACTCCTGCAGGAATAGCGGAGCGGGGAGCCGTCACATGGATGTGTGTGTGTGTGTGTGTACAGGAGAGAGAGAGAGATAAATAAAAAGAGGGCGAGAAAGAGAGGGGGAGGACTGGCGTACCTCAACGGGAGAGCTGGACAGAGAGAGAAAGAGAGATGGACAAAAGTATTGGGACACCTGCTCATTCACTGATCCGATCCTGCAGCATTGCGGTGAGGATTTGATTGCATTCAGCCACAAGAGCGTCAGTGAGGTCAGGATATGGGATAGATGATCACCACCATCATTCCAGAGAACACAGTTCTTCCACTGCTCCACAGCTTCTCAACGCTGGGGGGCTTTATATTACCCCTCTATAGCCCACCCCTGGCATTAGTAGGCAGCATGGTGCTGATAGGGTCATGTTGGGTTATCTGCTCCAGAGAGTCCTATTCTATTGGCAGTACGTCTCTCTACAGGGACTAGACAAGCTTAGTGTCAGCGATGGGGGCAAAGCAGAAGTAGAATGCAGTCATTAGAAGGGGTGTCCACAAACATTTGGACACGTAGTGTTGACTGGGGACACCAGTACCCCTGTATACCGGTCGACAGTGCTGAGATGGCTAAAATGGACATTAAAACTGGGACATAGTGAGCAAATTAGCACACACAGGCACCCCCCCCACACACACACACACACACTCACACACACACTCATACCTACACACCCATCCCTGACATTTACACACACTCAAAACAGGAAGTGAGGCCCCTGTAATCACAGAAAGAAAATGCCAACAAAGAAGAGTTCCAAGAATTGCGACGAGACGTGTGTGTGTGTGTGTGTGTGTGTGTGTGTGTGTGTGTGTGTAATCTGAAGTAAGATAAGGGCCCAATATCAGATGTTTGGTATAGCATCAGTAACCCAGAGAACAGTACAGTCATTTGTAAATAAAGCTAACAGTAAAACAACAGTAAATTAAAAATACAACACAGACGACGTGTAAAGTGTAAAGTTAACTGTAAAGCTGGACTGTTAGCAATAGAGCTAACAGTAAGGTTAACAATAAAGCTGAAAATACAGCGAACACTACCGCTAACAGAAAAAAAAGCTAACCATACTGAACAACTGCGCTAATACACCTGACGCTAATGGCTAAAAGCTAAGAAATAAGGCAAAATAAAAAAGAGGACAAGGATACGAAAGCTAATACAGCTAAGTGTAAAGTTAACCATATAGCTAACAATGATAAGGTTAGCAATAAAACTAACCTTAAAAACTAAAAGAAAAGCTATAATAACAATAATACACTATAAAGCTTTTTTAACTGTCAAGCTAATAATGGAAAAAAAATACAACAATGACGCTAATAACACTGAGGGTAAGGCTAGCAATACGCTATTAAAAGTCGAGAATGACACTTACAATTAAGGCTATTAATAAAGCTACAAAAGCTAACTAACACTTACAGTATAGCTAAAAAAAATAAAGCTAATAAAGCAGAGTAGAACGCTTACAGTAAAGCTAATAATAAATCAAATAAAGCTTACAGTAAAGGTTTCAGTAAAGCTAATAATAAATCAAATAAAGCTTACAGTAAAGGTTTCAGTAAAGCTAATAATGACGCTAATAAAGTTTACAGTACATTTTACAGTTATGCTAATAATGAAGCTAATGAAGCTTACAGTAAAGTTTACAGTTATGCTAATAATAAAGCTAAAGAAGCTTACAGTAAAGCCATTAATAAAGCTAAGAGTAAAGCTAATAAAACTAATAAAGCTAATAAAGCTAATAGTAACACTTACAGTAAAGCTAATAAAGCTTAAAGGAAGGCTAATAACAAAACTAATAATAAAGCTAATGAAGTTAAGAGTAAAGCTTACAGTAAAGCTAATAATAAAGTTCATAATAAAGCTAATAAATCTGAGAGTAAAGTTTACAGTAAAGCTAATGATAAAGCTAATGAAGTTTACAGCAAAGCTAATAATAAAGCTAATGAAGTTTACAGTAAAGCTAACAAAGTTTACAGTAAAGCTAATGTTAAAGATAATAATGCTGAGAGTAAAGTTCATAATAAAGCTAATAAAGCTGAGAGTAAAGTTTACAAACCTAATGATAAAGCTAATAAAGTTTACAGTAAAGCTAACAAAGTTTACAGTAATGCTAATACTAAAGATAATAAATCTGAGAGTAAAGTTTACAGTAAAGTTGACGGTAAAGCTAATGAAGCTGAGGGTAATGTTTACAGTAAAGTTAATGGTAAAGCTAATGAAGCTGAGCGTAAAGTTTACAGTAAAGCTAATAATAAAGTTCATAATACAGCTAATAAATCTGAGAGTAAAGCTTACAGTAAAGTTGACGGTAAAGCTAATAAAGCTGAGAGTAAAGTTTACAGTAAAGCTAATGATAAAGCTAATGAAGTTTACAGCAAAGCTAATAATAAAGCTAATGAAGTTTACAGTAAAGCTAACAAAGTTTACAGTAAAGCTAATGCTAAAGATAATAACGCTAAGAGTAAAGTTCATAATAAAGCTAATTAAGCTGAGAGTAAAGTTTACAGCAAAGCTAATGATAAAGCTAATAAAGTTTACAGTAAAGCTAACAAAGTTTACAGTAATGCTAATACTAAAGATAATAAATCTGAGAGTAAAGTTTACAGTAAAGTTGACGGTAAAGCTAATAAAGCTGAGGGTAATGTTTACAGTAAAGTTGATGGTAAAGCTAATGAAGCTGAGGGTAATATTTACAGTAAAGTTGACGGTAAAACTAATGAAGCTGAGGGTAACGTTTACAGTAAAGTTGACGGTAAAGCTAATGAAGCTAAGGGTAATGTTTACAGTAAAGTTGACGGTAAAGCTAATGAAGATGAGCGTAAAGTTTACAGTAAAGTTGACGGTAAAGCTAATGAAGCTGAGCGTAAAGTTTACAGTAAAGTTGACGGTAAAGCTAATGAAGCTGAAGGTAAAGTTTATGGTAAAGTTGACGGTAAAGCTAATGAAGCTGAGGGTAAAGTTTACAGTAAAGTTGACGGTAAAGCTAATGAAGCTGAAGGTAAAGTTTATGGTAAAGTTGACGGTAAAGCTAATGAAGCTGAGGGTAAACTTTACAGTAAAGTTGACGGTAAAGCTAATGAAGCTGAGGGTAATGTTTACAGTAAAGTTGACGGTAAAGCTAATGAAGCTGAGGGTAAAGAGTGCACACCAATGAAAAAAAAAATAATAATACAACACATTAATAAAATAAATTAAGTCAGATAACGTCATGTGTGTTTATTTACATTTGCGTTTGGGTGTTTATTAAGGCTGTGGTGCTTGACCGCAGGTGACCGGGGGTGGACGTCCTGTAGCTGCAGGTGAAAAGGCCGGCCTGTCCAAAACAATGAGGATGCATGGTCACCCCAACTCACAGCAAAGCCCCTAAAGCTCAGAGCCAAGCTCATGTATGTGTACTGAATGTGAATGAGGGGCACCCCGGCCCCCTTCTTCAGCGTCCGCTTACTTTCAGACCGAAAGACTTGCTGACCTGAACGTGACGTAATCAATAACACACACAGCAGAGTTGTGTGTATCTACGCTTTCTCCGCCGGCAGCTGATGTGAAATACAGCAGCCCAGCGGCGAACAGCCCCACAATCAAGCGTCCGGCTCTTTAACAGCCTTTAAAAAGCCCAAACGGACGACTTCCTCGACTTCCTGCACGTTCCATTACCTTTAAACAATCTCACGCTCACACAATTTCCCCTACTCTCCCCCTCACACACACACACACACATAGCGCAGTCACATGACTACAGCCTTGAGGGCGGTCCTGAGCTATAATTACAGCCATGATGTCATGCGCCACTCACTGTTGCCACAGAAACTAGGTCAGTGTTAACCCTTTCCCATAATTCTGTGGGGATTCCTCCACCGGTGCCTCGCGAATCGTTACGAAACACTTTCCAATCGGCTCTTGTTTTCATGTGGCTGTCGGTTCTCGCCCGTGTTTCGGAGACTGCAGCGGAGCTTTACTGTACTTCATTCACCTCGCCGGTCTGTTCTGGTAAACATCAGGCCGGGGGATTTTATCGCTGAATCACGCTTTTTATAAACCGACCGCGGACCACGGCGAGGGCGAGAGGACGCACACCAGAGACGCTCAGAGGCTTCACCATGGAAAACACACAGGTTTATTACTCGACAACCTGAAAGTCATGTAAATAAAACACCCTGTAAACAAACACAGCGGAAAATGACCAGGTCCAGTGCAGTAACACTGGGCACTATGTCCATCTCGTCCATCTAACGTTTTTAAATAAGCATACAAAGGCATTCACGGTCAGCCGCACAGTCCAGCCAACATTTCACACGATGCTCGTCAGAAAACAAAAGAATGAATCAGAAAGATTTAATATTATAAATATTCAGGAATTATTCTGACTAAATTATTGTTTGGAGTTACTCAATACCTCCAATAATTATTCAGTATCCACTATGAATTATGCTCATACTGTATCTACAATAATAATCTACTACAGTTCATAATCTACTGGAATTATTCAAGATCTAAAATTCTATACATTTATTTATTTACTACTTTATTAATTTTTCACAGCCTATTATTATTGATTAATATTGATATTGATATTGATACACAGTTTTAATCCATATCCACTATGAATTATTTAATATGTGCTAAAACTTACTATGAGTTATACTTTGTATCTACTATATACATAAAACTATTCAATATTACTGTTATTCAGTATCCATTATGTAATATTTAGTCTCCACTATGAATCAGTCAGTATCCACTATGAGTATTCCAGTACCCATTCCTAATCATTCAATATACAATAAATGATTTAGTATCTACTATGAATTATTCCATATCTACTATGAATGATTTATTATGTACTAAAAGGGCTAATATGTACAATATGTACATAACTATAGTTTGGAGTATTTACTATGAATTATTCAATATCTATTATTATTCAGTATCCATTATGAATTATTCAGTATCTACTATTAATTATTTGTTGTCCACTATTACTTTTTAGTACTTATTATTATTTATTAAGTGTACAATGAATGATTTAGTATATACTATGTTATATTCTGTTTCCACTATAAATTATTTAATATGTACTAAGAATTACTAAGTACCCACTATGAGTTATACTCATTTAGTCACATTGTTTTAAGTATCTATTATCTATTATTCAGTATCCATTTTGAATTATTCAGTATCTACTATTAATTATTTGTTGTCCACTATTACTTTTTAGTACTTATTATTATTTATTAAGTGTACAAAGAGACATTTTGTATATACTATTTTTTTACGTATCCACTATGAATTATTTCATATGTACTAAGAATTACTCAGTACTCATTATGAGTTATACTCATTTAGTTACATTGTTTTGAGTCTCCATTATGAATTATTCATTTCTATTAATATTTATTTATTGTCCACTACTTTTTTTTTATACCTATTATTATTTAATCAGTATACAATGAATACTTTAGTATATACTGTGTTATTCTGTGGCCACTATGCATTATTTAATATGTATGAATAAGAATTACTGAGTTATACTCATTTAGTCACATTGTTTTGAGTATCTACTATGAATTATTTAAAATCTACTGTTATCCAGTATCTATTATGAAATATTTTGTAGTATATTAGTAAATTTAATGACGTATTCAGTCTCTATTAGGAGTTTTTCTCCACCTCTTATGAGTTATTCAGTATACGACGGCTTCTCTAGTATCTACTGTGTTTTTCAGCCTCTGCTGTGTACCTGTGATGCTGTGGAGTCATGAGATGAGTACAGCCCTTGGAGGTTGTGGTGTTAAAGGTCAGCCACAGTGGTTGGGGTGGGAGGGGGGCTATCCAAATTTAAACACCAAAAAGGTAACAAAAGTCACGGCCAGAGAGCAACTAAAACTCAAGGCCACATTACATAAGAGTAACCCTCGCTGTACGTCAGTGGAGCGTCTTTCTAATCGGGAAGCACCCCTTTACACTGAGGGTCCACACGTCCAGGCCTCTCTCTTACAGTGGTCAGGCCTCACTCGCATGACTATATAACTTAGTAGTTACGGAATAGAAACTGAATAATTCAGCATTTATAGTTACTGGAACAACTTTTTTAAGCTGTTATTTACAGAAATGGGAATTGTATTTTGTTTTATTAATAATTCACTAATTTTACTCATTAATGTCTATTTCTAATCAATTCTTTTGTCTTCTATTTGATATTTTAATAATATTTATATATCACAATATATCAAAAATCTTTATCTATCTTATCTTTTTTTTCAATTTCTATTCAATTTTCATTTCATTCAAGTTATTTTTGCTGTTTTATTTATTAATTGTCTTCTTAAGTAAAGCACTACATTATATTAATGATAATTCCTTAATATTGTTCATATTATTAGTATTATTATTACTAATATTATCATTATCATACCCATAGACTTCATACTTAATACTAATTCAAAATAATTATTATAACTGATACGACTCAATAATTCATATAAAATAAATATATAATATAAAAAATATAACTCAATAATTCATAGTAGTTACGGAGTAATAACTATTGAGTAATTAATTATTCATTAATTCTCAATAGTTAATATTAAGACTCAAAATGTTTGTAAACACTGTCCTCAGCGTCCACTCACGAACCGGCTTCAAAGCCATGCTCTAGCTGACGGGACCGTCCCGGGACACACTGGCGGTGCTGTTGTGAGCCTCTTCTGATGCCTTTACAAGCCTGGATGGAGCTACACAGACGTGTGTGTGTGTGTTTATGTGTATGTGTGTGTGTGTTTATGTATGTGTGTGTGTGCAGTGGCCACTTTGAGAATCCGAAAGCCGGATAAAGCAGACGAGCGAAACTCGGGAATCGCCGCTGAAGGCCTGCCGCTATCCTGCCCACACTACAGGTTACTCTAGTCCATAAACAGTCGACCACGTGCTCACACACACACTTACACACACTTACACACACGCATGCGCATGTGAATGACCCACTCACTTTTACTCCTGTTACCTCAAATGACCGGGAAAGTTGGGCGGCCCCGCCTCACGCTCAATCCAGAAGAGGAAAACAGAGAGAGAGAGAGAGAGAGAGAGAGAGAGAGAGAGACTCAGAAAGAGAGAGAGAGAGAG
>NC_132897.1:2866395-2886395 GCF_030463535.1 Salminus brasiliensis
TATTACTATATAGAAGTAGTCCTACTATTGCTATATACTACCAGTACTACTATTGCTATAAACTACACAGTCAGGAAATTCCATCCCGAAAACACACACACACACACACACACACACACACACACACACACACACACACACACACACACAATCAGCCTGAAGTGCAGTATAACCCACTGCCGTCACTGATAACACAGTGGATCTTCTGAAGCAGCTACAGACAATAGCAGTAGACCCTGCTGACCCGGCTCATCACCATATCACAGCGCAGAGCCACGGCCTTCAGGAAGGGGCCTACACAGTGTGTGAGAGAATGAGGGGGTCTTACACACACCTTTACAAATACACACCTTTACAGATACACACCTTTACAGATGCGCTCCAAGATGAATGTCTGTTACTGTCAATCATGCAGGAGTACCGCTGCTGGTAATGATTTACCGAAACTGCGGTCAATAGAACGTCACATGACCGCAAGCTGCGTGTGCTCAAGGGGGGCTGAGGGTGGAGATCCACAGAGGCCAGGATCAGACACTCACCCATAATCAGCCATACCATCAGCAGCACTGACGGACGACGTGAATAATGACTGGGTCAGACATCAGGCAGGTCTTGTGGGGGGTTCGCAGTGGGCAGTATGCAGTGGTCATTACCTACCAAACGAACCAGGGGCAGGGTCATGGGCAACCTAAGGCTACAGTCATTGATTGACGGTAATGGAGACCCCACCTCACATTACAGTGCTTACAGGGCTTAAAGGATCTGCTGCTAACGTCTGGAGCTGTCTAGACAGAGCTTGTGAAGTCCATGCCTTGACGGGTCAGAGCTGCTGTGGTGGTGGTGCTAATGTTATGGCTGATCGGTGTGTGCATATATATATATATATATATATACATATGCATACTCTCTTTGTCTATCTACACTATCTGTCCAAATATTTGTGGACACCCCTTCTAAATGAATGCATTCAACAACTTTAGCAACGCAAGCACCCATTGTTGACACAGTTGTGCAAATGCCCACACACACAGCTTGTCTAGTCCCTGTAGAGAAGTACTGCCAATAGATTAGGACACGCTGATGAGATAAACCAACATGAACCTATTGGCACCATGCCAGGCTAGGCAGGGGGGGAGGGGGTGTAAAGCCAATGGTCTTGATTTTAGATTTTCAGAAGAAACAATGAATAAGCAAATAAGCAGATGTCCCAATACTTTTGTCAATTAAGTGTGTATATGTTTTTGGGCAATGTGCCCATGTGTGTGTGTGTGCAGTGAGTCAGTAAACTAGGTCAGGTCAAAAACAATAATAATAATGATAAGAAATGAAGGGTCACCGGGTACAAGGGGCAGTTGATGGCAGGCCACACACACACACACACACACACACACACACACACGATCATCTCTCCATTCAACAACCACACCAACAGGGAACAGGGCATCCAGTCATTCTCTGGAAGTGTCTCTACATCACGCGGTGGAACGACCCCCTGAAACCGACACACACAGCCCCTCTCCCACCGCCGCCACCGCTACACTGCTAGCCACCATCAGCTAACTCTAAATAGGCACGCCACTCGCTGGAGCTCATGGAGGAAGAGAACAGAACAGACAGCCAGACAGCAGAAAGAGGAGATAAAAGAGAGAGAGGGGGGGGTGGGTGGGCGAGAGACACAGACTGAAGGCAGCCTACTATGAGAAGGCAGCTTTGGAGAGGGAGGAAAAAAAAAGAGAGCGGTTTGGTGACGCAGCACTTGTTATGAGCCCGGCTTACGCAGCGTGGGAACTCCACAGACGTCATACGAGCGCGAGTGTGCGCGCGAGTGTGTGTGTATGTGTGCACGATTGCAGGAACCACGAGGTGCTGGAGGTTGCGCTGTGGAGCTTTCGAGACTTTGCTGTTGCTCTCGCTGCAGAACACCGACAGATCCAGCGTACCTTCGGTTTTCAGAGGGACGCTGAAATCAGGGGGTTCTCCCGTCGACCCAAAGGGCGGACCACCGGTGAGCAGACGGACAGAGAGCGGATAAAAGCCGGAGCGGCCAGGACAGACAGACAGACAGACTCTGGATCTGATACACAATGTATTGCTGACTGTAACGTCTAGCGCTCAGGTGATGTGAAGAGTGCGGACCTCGTGCGGACCTCGTGCGGACCTCGTGCGGACCTCGTGCGGACCCTCGTGCAGACCCTGAAGGGGGAAATCGTAATTCACTGTGTTTCCAGATTGTGACGTATTTCTGAGTGTAGTGCGCGATCACAGAGGGTCTCTGCGGAGTGGAGTGTTTTTTCTTTCCGTGATGGTGGGGGCGGGGGGTTTGGTATGGGGGGGAAAAACGAAAGTAATATATACACACTTAAAGGACAAAAGTATTGGGACATCTGCTTGTTTGCTTATTTGTTGTATTGTGGAAATTCAAAGCTAGAGAAGAAGGCTTTCTACTAGATGTTGGAGAAGCATTGCTGTGAGGATCTGATTGCATTCAGCCACAAGAGTGTTCACCACCCAACCTCATCATCCCCAACCTCCACCATTCATCATTCCAGAGAACACGGTTCTTCTTCCACTGCTCCACAGCTGAATACTGGGGGGCTTTACACCCCCTCTAAAGCCCACGCTTGGCATTATTAGGCAGCATGGTGCTAATAGGGTCATGTTGGTATATCTCCTCCAGAAAGTCCTATTGTATTGGCAGTACTTCTTTACAGAGACTAGACAAGCTGTGTGTGTGTGTGTGTGTGTGTGTGTGTGTGGGCATTTGCACATCTGTGTCAACAATGGGTGCTTACTTAAAGTTGCTGAATGCATTCATTAGATAGGGGGTGTCCACAAACATTTGGACAGATAGTGTAGATTGACAAAGAGAGTTACAGACAGACAGATAGACAGGTAGAAAGATAGGAGAGACAGACAGACTGACAGTCTGATTGATGGATGGATCAGTCGTCAATCGGACAGAGAGAGGGATGGGCGGACAGGCGGACAGACAGACAGACAGACAGTCAGATACATGACCAGACAGACGGGTGGATAGATAGATGGACAGACAAACACACACATGTACAGTATACACACCGCATGTCCAAATATTTACGGACACCCCTTCTAATGAATGCATTCAGCTACTTTAAGCTGCACCCATTGCTGACACAGGTGTGCAAATGCACACACACACACACACAGCTTGTCTAGTCCCTGTAGAGAAGTACTGCCAATAGAATAGGACCCCCTAGAGCAGATCAACATCATGACCCTATCAGCACCATGCTGCCTAATAATAATGCCAGGCGTGGGCTTTAGAGGGGGGTGTAAAGCCCCCCCAGTATTGAGATGTGGAGCAGTGGAGGAACCGTGTTCTCTGGAATGATGATGGTGATGCTCCATCCAACACTTTTGAGATGAGTTGGGGAGTTAGCTTGGGGATCATCTCTCCAACATCCTGACCTCACTGACGCTTTCGCCACTGAACGCAATCAAATCCTCACAGCAATGCTGCTCCTCCTCCTAAAATCTGGTAGAAAGCCTTGTTCCCTGCACAGTAGAGACAGTTACTCCAACAAAAGCAGGATTAACTCTTTTTAATACCCTTGATTTCAGAAGAAACAATGAACAAGCAGGTGTCCCAATACTTTTGTCAATACCGTGTAGGAGGTGCTGATCTGATCTCAAACACACAAAACCATTTAACCCTTAAGGTTCAGATGGCTCGGAGGCTTGCTATGAGAAAATGAAGGTTATTGGAGTGTGTGTGAATGTGTGTGAGTGTGTGTGTGAGAGTGTGTGTGTGTGTGTGTGTGTGTGTGTATCCCCTGCACTAGCACCTGGTCTATTCTGACAGGCTGCAGCAATTCACTCAGTAACCAAGCAAATCCCCCTTAGGCAGCCTGAATAGTGTTGTAATCATTCTCTCTCGCCCGCTCTCTCTCCCTCCCTCCCTCACACACACACACACACACACACACACACACACACACACACACATGCACCATGTCTCTCACTCAAACACAACTGTCTCTCACACTGTGCTACAGAGGCATCATTAAGACTGCATCGCTAAAGAGTTGTGAGAACTTGCACCTGTGTGTGTGAGAGTGTGTGTGAGAGTGTGTGTGTGTGTGTGTGAGAACTGAAGCAGTGCTGTAATAACAGAGGAATTAACGATCCTAATTAACTCTCTCCGCCTCCTACTTTGCTCAACAATGGCCACACTAAAGCCAGCTAATCCACACACCTTTCAGACACACACACACACACACACACACACTTCTCCAACACACACTTTCCATCTTACCCTCTCACACACAAACAGATGTCCTTTACAAACACAAGAATACTCTCCCTCTCTAACACACACACACACACACACACACACACACACACACAGTCATAGAAAATACAGTACATACTAGCATCCTCCACTAAAGGCATTAAAGGGCCCATATCATTAAAAACGGGCTGTTTTGCCTCATAGGTACCCGCCCACTTACGGAATCTAAACAAAAATAAAAATATAAATATAAATGAACAGTTTTTGTGATGTCACAAAAACCCACTTCCTTTAAATACAGCATTTCTACCAGTTCAGCCTACAGCAGTTTAGCCCCACCCACCCACACTGTTAGAGAGTGCTTTGGTCACAGGGCAGCCAATCAGAACACAGCTCAGCTCATTAACAATTCAGTTTGCAAAGCAAGGTAATAGCCTATTCAACACCATGTACTGAAGCCATTAAAGGGCCCATATCATTAAAACCTGACTGTTAAAAACTAGGGATGCACCGATCTGATACTAGGATCGGTTATCGGTCTTGATTAGCTGGATCGGGTATCTGATAATTAGTCTGATCCAGAGGACTGATCCATTCACAGAACCCAATTCTCGCACCGCCAGTATTCTAGGCTTCATAACCCAGGATCAGAACCCAGAGTGACCTACAGACATCATACACAGATCATAGCAAACAGCTATATATGTTTATATATTAATGGTATCGGCCGATCCACCCATTCAGCCTAGGCTAAATTTAGCCCCACGCTAATTGGCTAATTTAGTTCCATGCATAAATGATACAAATGTTATATGAAGATGAAGTCTAAATTTATCTATATCTATCTATCTATCTATCTATATATATATATATATATATATATATATATATATATATATATATATATATATATATATATATAACAAGAGCAATAACCACCGTAAAAGTGCAATCTCACTATGTGCAATATTTTTTTAACTCTATTTTTCATAAATGCTCTTTATTTATTCTATTCTATGTATATTTTGATATCCGTCAGTGCTTTCTGATGTAATCTTTTTGAGTTATGCATATATATTAGAGCCTGCATAGCTATGCACTGCTGCTGTACAGTCTTAATGGCAATAAAGTTCATATAGATCAGCGCTTAATCCAGGTCATTTCCGGCATTTCTATTGGTCCATTCATCTAGATGGCTTCAAACAGTGTACAGAAACAGCTACAGGCCTCAAACCATGGAGAGTGGTTGGTGTGGCACAACAGATAACACCACTTCCTGCCAGTGAGCTACAACACCACGTGGAAGACTGGGGTTCGATTTCTGGTCTGGGTGACTATGCTGTACTACACCAATAAGAGTTCTTGGGCAAGACTCCTAACGCTACACTGGCTCACCTCTGTAATACGAGTGACCTTGTAGGTCGCTCTGGATAAGAGCGTCAGCTAAACGTCAGACAGTGGCGATACACAGTAATGTGACATCACCAAAGAATAATTTCATTATTATAAAGTATTTTTAAGTTTTTTTGAACATTTTAATATTAAACATCCAGCTGAACATCCAGTACGGGTGCAGCTTAAATATGAGGCGTCTAACCGAAACTCCAACGTACGTCACAGCGCACAGCGGAAATGATCATCATGGGTGAAACCCCTCCTCAGTCACAGTTTCTGTACAGTAATAAAGGCCGTTCCAGCATTTCAATCAGACCTCACTCATAACACCACCACCACCAGCCTCCAGCAGCCTCCAGCAGCCTCCAGCAGCCTCCAGCAGCCTCTGAGCTGATCGGGAACTGCTTTTAGCTTCATTAGCATTATTGAGCACACAGCAGGAACGTGCTTTAAAGAGGCCGTGGGCTAGCGCTGGCTGCGTGCTGATTGGTGGAGGCGGACATAATGGGATGTGGTTGCCAGGCGACAGGGAGTCAGCTGGCGGGGGCAGTGCAGGGGTCAGCTGAAGGGGAGAATAAAATACGGCCCTTTTCTCATCACTACAGGCCGCTAATGAGCAAGCCTATTGTTCTGCTATACGGGAAAAAACACCCCTGAATTCTCCATCATACAAAATACTGACCTCAGACCAGGTTTTAGGGTCTTAGAATAACTCTGTTTAGGCTGTAGGTGGTTCTGGATCAGCTTAAACAAGCTTCTTCACTGGAGTCTCATATATTCTAATACTGGGCAGCTCAGTATAGATATTAGATAATCGATAATAACAGATATGATAATAATTCTGTTTGTTTTTTTACTGCATTTAGAAAATTGCTCTCTAATACTAATCACTGACCTCAGATCAGGTTCCACATAAGTGGACCCAGGCCACAGTAGGCCTTCGTCACTGGAGTCCCATATACACCCAATACTAATCATACCAATAATAATAATAATATCAGACAATTTCAGATATTAGCAATAATCTTTTTTTTTTAACAGGACTGTTCTGCTTTTATATGTATATAAAATATGATATGATATATATATAAATAATAACTAAACATTTATATAACATTAAAAAAAACCAGTGGTCAGTGAGAGTGTCTACCTGTAATTAACTCTATATAACATTAGAATAAACCCAAATAAACCTAAAGTCAGAGGTCAGTGAGAGTGTCTACCTGTAATTAACTCTATATAACATTAGAATAAACCCAAATAAACCTAAAGTCAGAGGTCTGTGAGAGTGTCTACCTGTAATTAACTCTATATAACATTAGAATAAACCCAAATAAACAAAGTCAGTGGTCAGTGAGAGTGTCTACCTGTAATTAACTCTATATAACATTAGAATAAACCCAAATAAACCTAAAGTCAGAGGTCTGTGAGAGTGTCTACCTGTAATTAACTCTATATAACATTAGAATAAACCCATATAAACATAAAGTCAGCGGTCAGTGAGTGTCCAGAAAGCTTTACATGTCATGTATAACACTATTATTTGATCTAGACCGAATTAATTAACTAATTAATTAATAATAACCCAATACTAAGCATACAAATAATAATATCAGACAATATCAGATATTAACAATAATCTTGTTATTATTTTAACTGGACTTCTGCTTTTCGAGCAGAAAATATGATATATATATATAAATAATAATTCAACATATATAATAATAAACATAATAAACGATAAAACAGTCATCCTGCATTAAAAGGAAATATTAGAGCTCACACATTGTTGACTATTCAAACATCCCAGCTGATGGTAAATAACTGAAAAGAGTCAGTTTAATTTGGGGACTATTTAGCCACACAACTGCCTGCATGTATCCCTCCACCAAGAATGGATTTTAAGTGCAAACTGTCTAAAATCTTTAGTAGAACTGTGTCGTCTGGCAGTGACTCATAACCACTTCCTGTGAGAGAACTCTCCAGACCTCTGGTTTTATCATCCTGGACTGACAAACAGCTACTGAGCTCACATTGCTCATATTTCCTGGTACACTCTGTCCTACATGTTTTCAGCATAATCACTCCAACCCACTTTACCCACTAAACCCACCTACCGGCCTGAGGAGAGTATGACACCTTCTCCTAGATCCCACTCAAAAGCTCCTTCTCTGATCTCTCTGATCTTCTGAAGACTTTATTAATACTTAACATTTATTCAATTATGATCACAAACTATGAAAACGGGCCATTTCTCACTAATAGCAGTTTATACACTCAAACATAATGTATGTGAGAGTGTTTACCTGTAAAACTCTATATAACATTAGAATAAACCCAAATAAACAAAGTCAGTGGTCAGTGAGAGTGTCTATCTGTAAAACTATATATAACATTAGAATAAACCCAAATAAACATAAAGTCAGTGGTCAGTGAGAGTGTCTACCTGTAAAACTATATATAACATTAGAATAAACCCATATAAACATAAAGTCAGTGGTCAGTGAGTGTCTACCTGTAATAAACTCTATATAACATTAAATTAAACCCAAATAAACATAAAGTCAGTGGTCAGTGAGAGTGTCTACCTGTAATTAACTCTATATAACATTAGAGTAAAGCCAAATAAACATAAAGTCAGTGGTCAGTGAGTGTCTACCTGTAATAAACTCTATATAACATTAAATTAAACCCAAATAAACATAAAGTCAGTGGTCAGTGAGAGTGTCTACCTGTAATTAACTCTATATAACATTAGAATAAACCCACATAAACATAAGGTCAGTGGTCAGTGAGTGTCTACCTGTAATAAACTCTATATAACATTAAATTAAACCCAAATAAACATAAAGTCAGTGGTCAGTGAGAGTGTCTACCTGTAATTAACTCTATATAACATTAGAGTAAAGCCAAATAAACATAAAGTCAGTGGTCAGTGAGAGTGTCTACCTGTAATTAACTCTATATAACATTAGAGTAAAGCCAAATAAACATAAAGTCAGTGGTCAGTGAGTGTCTACCTGTAATAAACTCTATATAACATTAAATTAAACCCAAATAAACATAAAGTCAGTGGTCAGTGAGAGTGTCTACCTGTAATTAACTCTATATAACATTAGAATACACACAAATAAATAAAGTCAGTGGTCAGTGAGTGTCCAGAAAGCTTTACATGTCATGTATAACACTATTATTTGATCTAGACCGAATTAATTAACTAATTAAGCTTTAACTGTGGTGGGATAAACCCTGCTGCCTCACTTTACTACAGAATTCCCAGAGATTCCAGGTTAATAAGCAATGACTGCCCACAGAGTTTCCCTGAATTAGTGAAAGGTGGAGTAATTATTGACAGTGCAAAGGGGGGTGAGGCTCTAGTGTGTGTGTGTGTGTGTGTGTGTGTGTGTGTGTGTGTGTGTTTGTGTGTATGAGAGAGGGGGTGTTGCTTTTTCTCCTGAGTTCAGTCAAGTGAGGAAGTGTATGAGTGAGAGGGGGAAGGGGAGCCACAAGCAACACACACACACACACACACACACACACACACACACACACACACACACACACACACACACACTCAGCAGAATTGATTGATTCAGGTAATCAACTGCCTACTGGTCTCTCTTAAGTGCTTAAAGGATCATTCCACCAAAGTTTTAAAATCTGCCTAATTCAGTGGTAGAGATGTAAACAGCGGGGGTCGGGGGGTGAGATCCGGTTCCTTATAGAAACCCTTACTGTCTCTGATATTTACGGCTGCCCACCCCTCCGGGCACATGTGCTCACGGTCACTGTGTGTGTTACACTAGTGTGTATGTGTGTGTGTGTGTGTGTGTTCACGGATGGCTTAAAGGTGGAAGCCAAATTCCAACACTAAAGGTGAATATGGTTGTCTTGTGGAGATGTACATGTAGTGTTGATGATGGTAAAATAGCAGCAAATGTAATAATAATTTAACTATTTTGCTCTATATAACATTAGAATAAAACAAAATAAATAAAGTCAGTGCTCAGTGAGAATGTCTACCTGTAATTAACTCTATATAACATTAGAATAAACCCAAATAAACATAAAGTCAGAGGTCAGTGAGAATATCTACCTGTAATTAACTCTATATAACATTAGAATAAACCAAAATAAATAAAGTCAGTGGTCAGTGAGAGTGTCTACCTGTAATTAACTCTATATAACATTAGAATAAACCCAAATAAACATAAAGTCAGTGGTCAGTGAGAGTGTCTACCTGTAATTAACTCTATATAACATTAGAATAAACCCAAATAAACATAAAGTCAGTGGTCAGTGAGAGTGTCTACCTAAAGTTGAATGTGAGGTGAACTATTGAACTATTGTATTTGCAGCTAGTGATTATTTTTATTATGGATTAATCTGCTGAGTAATTTCTCCACTAATCGATTAATGGTTTGGTTTTTAAAATCTGTTAAATGCTCCAGACGAAAAGGGAAAGAGGCTTTACTAACAGAGTCAAAATCCAGGTTTGTAGTCAAAAAATATAAGTACAGGGTCGAAATCTGATATCCAATAAACCAGTAAATAATCCAACGGAAAAGGCTAAGAGTCCGGGCTGAAATACTACACTAATACCATATGATCAACAACACAGGTGATACGGATTAGAATTCCAGGGAGAACGTAAACGTATATGAGAGCTTTGAGTCACGTGAGCAGTCAGGTGAGCTCCCAGGGGAGTCTGGGAGATTGAGTCGGAGTCCAATGAGGCAACAGGCTGATGCGTGACGCTCTGAAAATAGTAAGAAATTCATGGGATTCTCTGTTCAGTTGCCTCACCAGGATTTCACCGCCGGCTTCGGTTCGCACTTAAAGCCCTTAAGCAGGTGTTAATGGGGCCTCATTTATTTATTTATTTATTTATTACATATTTATTTATTTGAATTGGTCGAATTCTTCCATTTGTGCCCCAATTTGGCCCAGCTAATGAACTAAATTAGCACTAGCAATGCTTTGGACACTAAGAGGGTGATGACCCAACACACATCTCCGCCCTTTTTTTGCCCTGGACTGTCACCCGGCAGCCAGGACCCTAGCCACGCTTGGGGGGGAAAAGCGCCGGGTCCCCAGCTCCGCCGCACCAACTAACAGAGGCCTGTGGCGGTCAACATCGCTTAAGAGTGGTCAGGAGAGATAGAGAGAGAGAGAGAGCTCGGCTAGTTGTGCTCTCTCTGACTTCGGACGCTGATGGCAAGCCAGCACTGCCGTAACTCTACAGACAATCTTCTCAGAGCTTTCAGAGCTTTCTGGGAGCTTTCAGGTGCACTCGACTCTTCAGACGTCGGATTTCATTCACCACCACAGCGAACGATTCTGACTCACCACCAAACCCCTCAGCTTTTTGAACATGATAACCATGCTGCAGTGTTCACACTTGCCGGGACAGTCTCACGTAAACTAGACACGACTGAATCATTTCCGGACAAAACTGAAAAACTCAAGAACAAAAACATCACAGTTTCACTTCAGCAGTAATGTCACACTTTACCCCGTGACGTCCTCGGCTCATGAAATCTGCCAGACTGACTGTAAATAAAACGATCACTGTAACTTTCCAGGAAATGGACTGGATTCTGTTCGCATCAGAGCTCGTACGGGGATCAACTCGTGCCAATCAACTGCTGTGCCAGCCTTACCAGGATTTCCACTCCGGCTTGGGTTCGCACTTAAACCCCTTAAGGGCCTCATTTTATTTATTTATTACACATTTATTTATTTTCATTGGTCGGATTCTTCCCTTTGTGTCCCAATTTGGGCCACAACACACGTCTCCGCCCTCTTTTTGTCCTGGACTGTCACCCGGCAGCCAGGACCCTAGCCACGCTTGGGGGGGTAGGGCGCCGGATCCCCAGCTCCGCCGCACCAACTAACAGAGGCCTGTGGCGGTCAACATTGCCTAAGAGTGGTGAGGGAGGAGAGAGAGAAAGGGCGTCATCTCCCCACCCGGAGAGAGCTCGGCTAGTTGTGCTCTCTCCGACTCCGGACGCTGATGGCAAAGCAGCATGGCTCAGGATTCAGGGGCTCTCGACCTCCACCGGGCCGTAGTGGTAGCAGAGCCCGACACGGTGTTACTAAGGTCTTTATAAAGGGTTCCTACGCCACGTTTTCCCAGGACGTGATTTTTTAGAGATGCATCACTATGGAAACCATGGGACACTAATATCCGCCACCAGTCATTTTTCAAGGTACCGCTGGTCCCCAAGTATGGTCACATAGCGGCACAAAGCTGGACCATTGGTTTGGTTGAGAACCACTGCTGTAGAGAACCAGCGTGAGGATTAAAGGTTCCACGACCCTTGAAGTCCTGTAATTTGGGAGGTGGGGCCTCCACCAGCATCAATCATCAATTAAACCCTGAGCCCCGGTGACCCTGTTGGCGATTCATTTCTTGGAGCGCTTTTGGTAGGTGCTGACCCCCCACAAGACCTGCCTGCTGATGTTTTGGAGACGTTCTGCCCAGTCGTCTAGAACATCACAGTCTAACTCCATCTATACATAGTGGTTTTAATGTTATGGCTGACCAGCCAGCGAGGCTGTAGAGAAGTCCAGGTTTCCAGTGATTGGCAGCTCTATCTCCTCTATTCTCTCTTACGTACACAAAAACAGGAGACACATGGAGAGGGCCAGGTTCCTGCCCCCAGCACCCGACCCCAACAGTGCCTTCCTGAACCCTCTTACCCCTCTGCTTTATTTACATTCTTCCTGCCCTCCTCCTCCTCGCTCCTCCTCTTTCGACAGGCCTCTACATCTCACAGAATGCCATTCCTGACACTTCAGTAAACAGCTTACCCAGCTCCATTTACTCACTTTCAGGTACTGCAGTCCATGTGTGGTGGACCAGGACTTTACTGGCCATTGAGAATGGAGTCCAACAGGTTCCTTCACTTGTAGCTCCTGATTCCCTCACTGGGTTTCAATCTCACTCTCTTTTGTTGGTTCAGCATCTTCTCTGCTTTATGACCCGTCACAACTCTGAATTTGCAGCATTAGACTTTTTCATTTTAGGCCAAAAAGAGAAGAATAGCATCAAACAGAGCTCGGTTCCTGTTCTGAGAGATGCTGCATGGACTGGGAAGTTCCTCTGCAGCTCAAGAAGTTCCTCAGTACTTTAGTTTCTGCTTAGGTTGTATTTCTGGATCTTTAAAAATGGGGTTCTCGAGAGGTTCTTGAGTGAAGGCAATGGATGTAGATACAGGCTTATGCAAATATGTGGGCTGCGGTGCTCAACTGACACGTCTAGATGATTGTTTAAGAATCTTCTACAGGAATCGAACTGAAATGTACTGCATTTACTGTGGTAAATCACTGTGTCGTCACTTCCGCCTACAAAAAAAGGTTCTTTGAGGGTTCTTTGGTAAAGGCAATGGATCTATATAGAACAATGATCAATCATAGAGCCATTTGAATGCTTGTAGATGGTTATTTAAAGAAAATAGGGTTCTTGAGAGGTTCGTACCTTTGGTAAAGGTAATGGAACCAGGCCAATTCAAAGAACCATTTGAATACATTGATGGTTCTTGGCCTAGTTATATGGTTCTTTATAAGATCTTGTAGAGGGTTATTTACAATAATAGGGTTCTTGAGAGGTTCTTTGGTAAAGTTAATGGATCCACATAGAACCAGACCAATTCAAAGAGCCATTTGAATGCATCCATGGTTCTTGACCTGGTTATATGGTTCTTTATAAGATCTTGTAGATGTTTTTTTAAAGAAAGTAGGGTTCTTGAGAGGTTCTTTGGTAAAGGTAATGGATCTATGTAGAACCAGGCCAATTCAAAGAACCATTTGAATGCATTGATGGTTCCTGGTCTGGTTATATGGTTCTTTATAAACAAGGAAAACATCTTTTAGATGGTTATTTAAAGAAAATATGGTTCTTGAGGGATTCTTTGGTAAAGGTAATGGAACCAGGCCAATTCAAAGAATCATTTAAATGCACTGATGGTTCTTGGCTTATATGGTTATATGGTTCTTCATTATCAGGAAAACCATATTGTTAATGTTCTTTAAAGACGAACTGGGTTCTTAAACGGTTCTCCAGTAAAGACAAGTAAAGGCCTGGTAATATGGTTCTTTCAAAGCAAGGAAAACGTCTTGTAGATGGTTATCTAAAGAAAATAGGTTTCTTGAGAGGTTCTTTGGTAAAGGTAATGGATCTATGTAGAACCAGGCCAATTCAAAGAACCATTTGAATGCATTGACGGTTCCTGGCTTGGTTATATGGTTCTTCATTACCAAAAAAAAACATTTTGTAGATGTTTTTAAAGAGAATGAGGTTCTTAAAGGGTTCTTTAGTAAAGGCAATGGATCTATAGTAAACTCTGACAATCCAAAGAACCTACTGAATGCACAGATGATTCTTGGCCTGGTTATACAATTTTCTATAAAAACGCAAAAATTCTGTAGATGGTTCTTTTCTTAGAGAACCTTTCTACATACACCAAACACTCCAAAAAGGGTAAACGTCAAAGAACCCCTTTTGTCAGTACTGTAAAGAACCATGACTGCTTACAGTACACTACATCTAAAGCATTGTTTCAAATGAACACTCTAAATAAATGTAAAATAGGAGGGGTTCTTCAACGGTTTCTCAGTATACATGGTCATAGAACCATTTTTGCTTGGAGTATACATTCACTGGACGATGGGGGTTCTGTTGCTCTGGACCTCTGGAAGATAACTAGTTCATTTACAGTCTAATTCATTCAAAGATCCCAGTAAATAATCGAGTGATCAAATGAATCCACACTAATGGAGTTCTCTAGAACCTAACCAGCCTACAGAACCATGAGAAGAACCCAAATCTCAATGAATCAAATGATCTTTTTCCTCTATAATGGTGAAGCTCCTGTAAGATAAGGTTCTATACAGCACCTAATGTATATACTTGTTTTATTCAGAGAACCCTTATCCAGCACTCGGGAGAACCCTTTTTTGCTTACACTGTAGACTAGGGGCTGCATTGCTGCTCTGCACAATCTAAACAAATGTCCAGCTCTGTGGACAGGAAAGATAAAACAGGAACATTCTTTCTGCCCCAGGTCGACTCCCGCAGGAGTCACGGGAGCGCCTCCAGAGGTCAGGGGTCACGGAGCAGTGGACACAAGAGGAGGCGGGAGGAATTCTTTACCACAGAGTGACCCTTTCAGCATGCGGATCGGGCTCTAAGCTGTTCAAGATGCAGGTGGGAAAAGACAAAAGACACTAAGTAAAGCCCAGAATGAAGACCCTTTTAATGGCAAAGCCAACAGCCCCCCACTCCCGAACCCAGCGAGGCCCAGGCCTGGCCTGAGAGTGGCATCCACACCGTCTCCACACCCAGTAAACCCATTACACCCACCAATCTGCAGCTGCCAACAACCATAGAGCTCGAGCACGGTTAATTCAGGTCGAGGTTTTGTGAGCGTGCGGGTTCAGAGAACCACTGAGGTTCTCTGAACCAAAAACATGAGCTTTTCTATGCTAACTACAGTTCAATGTGGAGCCACTAGAGAACCACTTAAAAATGTCTTGCTTGGAGGTGTTATCTCTTCCAGATGTTGCTTTGAAGAACCCTATAAAGCACTAGATAGGGCTCTACACTGTCACAACTTTTGTCCAAAAGGTTCTCCAAGACTTAACGACGTCCTGACGTCCTGAAGAACCCTATTTTTTAGGGGTGTACATTTGGAAACCTTGTTTAAAGGTGTTACCTTTTGTTCTACTACTGTTACAACTTCAAGAACCCTTCTGGTTCAAAAGGTTCTCCAAGACTTGAGAGGCTGAATGCAGAAATACGTCTTTGAACCTTGTTTAAGGGCGTTACCTTTTGTGGATGGTTCTTTAAAGACACTTACTGCAAAGAAAGAAGGTTCTACTACTGTTACTCTGTTAACTCCAAGAACCCTTCTGGTTCAAAAGGTTCTCCAAGACTTGAGAGACTGAATGCACAAATACGTCTCGGTGAGGTTACATGTCTCTTCAAAAACGAGGAAAATGTCTTGTAGATGTTTTTTAGAGAAAAAATGGGTTCTTGAAAGGCTGCCTTTCTTAAAGAACCCTCTTTTTTAGGAGTGTACATTTGGAAACCTGAACAATGTACCCTTAAAAGAAGGTTCCTTAGCAAAGGCAATGGCTCTGTAGAGAACCCTGGATAATTCAAGAACAGTTTTAGTGATTAAATGGTTCTTCGTACAAAAGAACAGAGGAAAAAGGTTCCACATTACTGAAAAGGAGTAGAAACAATAGCGGAACCCTTGATTTAAGGGATTTGAGGGTGTTATCTTATGGAGACGGTTCTTTAAAGACACGGTTCTTAAAAAACAAGAAGGTTCTAGAAGGGTTTTCAACCCATTTTCAGTACTGATTAGAATCTACTTTCCAGGCAAGGAGAAAAATCTGAAACCAGTGGGGGTCAAGCCCGAGATTCTACACTCCTCAGCTGCCCAACACTGTGGAGAACATCTCCAAGAACATCTCCCTGCTCTTAAAAGGCATCTGGCTTGTTTACTAGATGCAAAGCTTCAGGCTGGACTGAAGGAGGATTTAGCCTGAAGAAGCTTTATCCAACACTAGGCTTAATCTGTGTTTGGAAAGCCAGGCCTAAAATCCCAAATCCGGAGCCACTGTACCTCGGAGGCTGCTTTCCTTTACTCCACCAACAAAGGCTTAGGGTTAATAATGGGCCTACCTGAGCACACACTCAGACCAGTAAACTCAGACCTTAATCCTGGAGCAGGCCTTGCCACTGTATGAACACAATGTGTTAATAGGTCCAACTTAGCAACCAGTACACACACACAACCACACACACCTCGACCAACTGTCACTCAACAAACACAGTAAAGCAAACAACCAAAACAAAGACCAGAACATCTGGTTCCTCTGCCTGTGGGGCTCGGCAGGCCGTAGGAAAGTGCTGAGTAATTCCTATTTAAGGCCTCAAGGATCAAGAACCCTCGCTCATAACAGAACCCTACACGTCACGGCCAACCACAGCAACTCCCACGTGAGTCCACGAGTAACCTTGTAAGTCACTCTGGAAAAAAGATACAGCTAAATGCAGTAAAATGTAATGTAGACCCTACTCTACTACATGGAAGGTGGTGTAGTTAGTTACCCACCCCCGAAGGTGGGGCTGCAGGATGTCGAGGAAGTCCTAGCATTGGGTCGTATTCTACATTTTTAACTGTCTTCTACACAGATCAGCCACAACATTAGGACCACTGACAGGTGACACGTGACAAGTCTCCTTATCTACAGTGGCATCTGTCAAGCAAATGGGTCACTGGGTCAGAACATCTCCAAAACATCAGGCATGGCCAAGTGGGTTTTTTTTAGGGGTGCAGCGCTCAGTACCTACCCCAAGTGCTCCAAGGAAGGACAACCGGTGAACCAGAGACAAGGTCATGGGCACTTAAGGCTCGTTATTGTGACTCGTGGAGGCCCCACCCACCTCATTTGGACTTACTTAGACTTAAAAGATCTGCTGCTAACATGCCACAGCAGGACGCCATTCGAGGTCCTGTGGAGTCCGTGCCTCGAACAAGGAGGACATACTGGTACTAATGTTATGGCTGATTGGTGTATTTGTGTAGGTTTATACACATAGCTCGTCATAGTTCTGATTGGCTGTCCTGCATTGCACATCAATTAAAAAGCAGTCTAGACCCAAACACCCCTTATGACATCGGTCTGAATGGGCGGGGCTAAACTGCTGAAGGCTGAATGAGCAGATGTCATGAAAATGTGATGTGATTTGTTACATCACAACAAAACTTTCCTCAGAGAGGGCTGTTTTCTGTCCATCATATGGACAAAAGTATTGGGACACCTGCTTGTTTATTTGAAAAAAAAAGGGCATTAAAAAAAGAGCAGATCCAGCCTTTGTCGGGAGTGACTGTCTCTACTGTCCAGAGAAGAAGAAGAAGGCTTTCTAGTAGACTTTGGAGTATTTGGCATTGCTGTGAGGATTTGATTGCATTCACCGAGGTCAGGATGGTGGTTGATGATCACTACCCCACCTCATTACTCCCAAACCTAAAAGTACTGGATGAAGCTCCACCATCCATCATTCCAGAGATCACAGTTCTCCACTGCTCCACAGCTCCTCAATGCTGGGGGGGCTTTATACCCCTCTATAACAGGTATTAGGCTACAGGTATTAGTAGCTGAATGCATTCATTAGAAAGGGTGTCCACAAACATTTGGACATTTAATGTCTCTGGTGCCAGGGTTTCCAATGTCAGCATCCTCACATGCTCTGAACAGCACACCCAGGTTTGGCTTAATCCAACCTACCAAATCCACCGAGAGACACACCCTATAGTTCTCAGTGCTAATCCCAGCCCTGTACGGTACTGGTGTGTGTTACACAGCACACACACACACACACACACACACACACTGTCAAGTGCTTGGGGAGGTGAGTCAGGAGTGGAAACACACCAAACCGTTCAGAGAAACATGCCTCAGGCGATGGGGCTGGTTTGAAATTTCCTCAATTACGTAAACAGTAGGAACACAGGTGAGTGTCTTCCAACCAGGTAGGTGGAGGTCAGGCAGGACAGGTAGGACAGCCAGAGGACATGTGGACGACAAGCTCAGACAGGACAAATAAGGAATGTGCTGACACAGGGTAAATCAATGAAGGTCCAGGTCTCCACTCGTGGTCCTGGTCCAGGTGAAAAAACATACACGGACAAAAGTATTGGGACACCTGCTCATTATTGTGAGCAAGATGTGCTGCTGACGGTAGGCTTGGTGCCAGATACCACAGGAGTCCACACCTCAATGGTCAGATGGGACCTACTCAGTAATAGGCATAGATGGCCAAAAGTATTAGGACAACTGTTCATAATGCTGCTTCTGTTGAAGTAACTGATTTTGGAGGAGGAGTTACTATCCACCCCTGGGTTTCACTGTAAACCACCCCCATTTGAGTAATTCCACACCAACCACCATATTTAAGATATTACAGCGATAACCGGCTGTGTATATCCCCACTATTACCGGCTGTGCTAAGACGCGACACTAATCGTGTAGTTATATGTGAATTACAGGCCTATATTTACATTATTTTTTTTTATTAAAACCCAGTATGGCATTTAAAACTACAGACCAGCAGCCGATGAACTGTTTCACACCCTAACCACAACTTAGATGTTTGGCCAAATCCTAAATCTTCTTCCCTCAATCCAATCCTGACTCCTTAAGTCTGTCCCACAACTTGACATATATGGTTTATTAATTACAGCAATGGTATCGGACTGGTATCGGTTATTGACCAATATGCAAAGTTTATGTATCGGTATCAGTAGCGGAACTGAAAAATACGGATCGGTATATATATATATACTAAATTGCCATTTGTCATTTATTTATTTGCACATTTAGTGCAGTCTTACACCAACAAACTAAAGTAAAAGGATCGGTTCCATGAATCTGATTAATTATTCGATACCCGATCCAGCAAATTGTGTTAATATTGGGACCGATATCCGATCCTAATATCGGATCGGCGCATCCCTAACATGAATCCCTTAAACTTTGTACAAAAAAAACCCACACTGTCTTTCACTCTCATAACTACTTTAGTGACATAATAAGCAGCAACGTCATAGGCCCTAAAATAGAACCCTGAGGGACTCCACGATTCCACAAGATAGGCTAAACTAAATGGTTACCACTTCATTCCTAATAGTTTCTGCATTGGGGGAAGATAAATGTAGGGTCTGATAGTTTAAAGATGGCTCTTTTCCTGCTTTTTTAGTTTTTTGGTCTGTTGTTACCGTGGCAACGCAGCTACATCTGGTTTCTCTCAGAAAATAGTTGAGGTCAAAACTGAGCAATAGGTTCAACAACCTGACTCGGACGAGGCTGATAAATATCGTCCAATGAAGAAACGTTATTCTACATTCAATAGAACTTCCCACCAATCACACGAAAGTCCACCCCCCCCCCCTCCCCCCAAGTCAGCTTTGCTTCAGCTCTGCTTACCTGCCAGGGGCTCCTCCTCTTCTTGAGCTCTTCACACTTCCTGAGCTTGCAGATCTGATGGCCCACCTTCCGGTTGAGGCAGTTGCTGCAGCTGCCGCAGTTCTCCGAGCGCAGGCAGGGGCCGCACATCCCGCACCTCTTCCTCTTTTTCTTGGCCCCCGGAGGCTCCTGCTGGGGCAAGGCGAAGAGCCCCGCGTGCTGGTGCTCCGTCTGGATGAATTCGGCCAGCGGAGACACTACCCCCGCGGGCCGGACTGTGAAAACCTTGGCCTCTTCTTGGTCCAGGGTGAATTCATAGACGTCTGGCGCAGGGGGGCCACGGCCGGCCTTC